>NC_080026.1:81651806-81954837 GCF_030020395.1 Manis pentadactyla
ACCGTAATTCAACAGCTCTCCAAATTCTGGTCCCAGCCACACAAAGTGACAGTAAGGTTCTTCTGGAAAATAACAGGGGATCAATAACCAAATCAGTTTGGAAATGTAATCCACTATTAGAAATATATTAGCAGAGACTAATTGACAGCATGTGAGAACAAGACAGAACTGGGACTGGAAATCAACTTATGACAGGTGCCGGGCTGGCCAGTGCCACCAGAGCTGTCCCCTGGCACAGAGGGGTGCACAAAAACGAAGGACAGAAAATCCCAGCACCTCTGACACAAGCCATCCTTATTTTAAACCACAAGGTCCTTACCCGGTAATTCTTTTCTTGCTCAAATTTTTCTTCAAATTTTCGAATTTTCCTCTTGAGGCTCTGGATGTGCTTGGTGAGTTGGGCAATGGTCTGAGGCTCCTTGCCATCACTGCAGCCGCACCGCGAGGAACTCCGGGTCCTGCAATGATTACAGGGAGGGGAGGAATTGTCAAAAACAATGTCTTCCAGTAAGTACTGCTGCTGGTCTAAAACCCAAGCTACCTGGATGATCATAGATGAGACTGCTATGCAGCATCTGCTCATTAACGGAGCCTCCTGATCACAGGGCTCCATATGAGCAAGTTGTCACCAGGGACTTTAGTGTACAAATGTCAGAACGTTAGTTGAGGAAATTTATTTCCTAAAGCTTGGAGGAGACTAATTTAAGACTAAAAAGAGACAGCCCTGTTGTGGTGTTATCCTCACTAGGCTCATGAGCTCCACCTACCACCATTTTCAGGGAAGACACCAATGCGTAGTTAACTTTTCATGATGTACATAACAGCCTTTGCGAACCTGATGGAATGGCCTTATCTCCAGAAAACATGTTCATGTGACTCAAACTTTACAATTATAATGATTCACTAACTTCCTCAAGCCCATCAACAGACAGTCCGTGGACCCAGGTTTGGATAAATTCATGAACGACAGCAGGAGTTATTAAGCAGAAACTAGGGGTTCCCTATAGATATTAGAGACTCATTTTAACTATGCCTCAAAATTATTTGTAGAACTTTTAAAAAAGGAATGCACATTTCCACACTTTTTTTGGGGGGTGCTGCTATTTTAAGTTACCAATTTTTTAGAATCTAAGAAGAAATTGATTTAGACAACCTCCAAGCATTGCCAGTCTACCTATTGAGGCCACTGTTGAAAATGAAATGAATATAATGATTTATAGCTCACCAAGAATGGTATTCCCGATATGTGCATGCACATATACTTAGGGATGTGGTCATTTCACAGAAGTATTTAAACATGCACACACTGGAGTAGCCTGTATCTCAGGACCATTGCCTCCTGAGACAGCAGGGCCTGGAACATCATTCCCAACTAGAAAGTACGCTGGTTTTTGCTGTTTATTGTTCAGGTTTTACAGTTGCATTTGATAGGCTTATTCGCATTATTTTAGACACACACTTCACTGTAGCTTGTATGAAATGAAGAAAACAAACAAGGTTTTCTTACATCATAAACTGCTGAGTGCTGGGTGGAGAAGGGGCTGATTCAGGGTCTAAGTTGAATCTCTGGCTTTGGCTGAAGATGGAGCATCGTGGGGACAGCAGTGGGTTGCCACCGTCAGTGATGTGATAGAGCAGTCTGCTAGTCCCAATAAACTGGAGGTCGTCTGCTGCACTGTCTGCTTCACTCTGCCCATCTTTGTGGACTGGTGCAGGGTCTGACGAAACAAGATACTTCATCAAGCCTTAGAAGTGACAGACGGCTTGAGACTATCATGTTCCTCAACAAAGACCATAAATATTCATTATAATGTCTTGCCTCTTTGTCATTTCTTCCTTCTGGGGATATGAAAGGCTTTCTAAATAATGTCATGTTTGTTCTCACAGAACCTGGATAGAAAATATTCTAAAGACACCATCAACAAAAAAAATGGGAAAACAAATTATTTAGGTATGAGTTAGAGAGTCAGTGAAGCCCAGAACTACAAAAAAAGCTCACTTTATTTCACATTGTTGCATACGTCAGAGGGTATATTACAAAACATTGAGTGGAAGAAAAGGAAACAGGAAAATGGAGATGGAGCAAAAGATGATAGATTATGAGGAAAAAAGAGATAACTGGATTACTAGTGAAGGAAGGAAGGGAGGGAGTAGAGAAGGGAATCAAAGGAGGGGAGCCCCAGACAGAAAATGATCCAGCAGTGATTAAACATGATGGAGAACTCCACCTATTAATATGGAAAGATGTTCAGAATATGCTAAATGAAAACCACAGACTTTAAAACAAAATAGTAACAATTCCATTTTATATAAAAAGCATGCATTTATGTGTACAAATAAATGCATTAAGAGATCAAAGAAGCTACATAGCAACCACAAAGCATGGCAGAATTAGGAATTATTCTGTTGCTTCTCCAAAATTTTATGTAGCACGTTATTTTGGACAAAAAAAAAAAAAGAGAAAGGATCAAAACGTGCTCCAACCTCTCTCTCCAGGCAGGCAGCTAGCTCTGTGCCTAACCTCTAGGATCATTCACCTTTAAATGAGCTCACTTGCTCCCCACCGCAGGGTCAGTCCTGAAGGTGCTGTGGGGTGAGGAACATTAGGACACAGTGTCAGGGTGGTCAGAAAAAAGACACTCTCCATCATGGGGCTCTGTACAGAGTTATTTAAGCAGCAGCCCAAACTCCTCAGTTTTGCTTAGCAAAAGTCAGGACAACCCCAAGCTTTCTTTTACTCCTACCACCCCAAAGAAAGAAGAAAACAAGGATTTTCTGGGTGAATAAGCAGAATCTGAAAATACTGACAATCCACTTTTCCAAAATCAACATTTATCACAATTTGGTACCGGATGAATCTTAATCAGGTTTAGAATGGCTCATGTTCTCTCGAGCTTGAAATGCAATTTGTCCTGTGCAACACTGAAGGTCTGATTAGGTCCTTGTGTGTTTTCAGTCAGCTTCTCCCCGGAAGGATTGTAGATAGGGAGGCAGATAAATAATGCCTTGCTTCCGATTATGCCTGCAAAGCTCATTGCCAACACTGTCAGTAACCGAGGCTGTTCAGAAATGGACTGCACAAGGTCTGGGGGAGAGTTAGAGCAGGTGAATACCAGTGCCACAGGCCCACAGGTTGGGTATGCTGTTGTGACTGACACAACTCACCACAGGTGACACCTTGCTATGAATAATTTACCCAAAAATCACTGCTGTTTGGCAGGAGTCCTAATGAGCAACAGAAATATGATTCACTAACAATCACCTTCAAAGCCCACCAGGAGATATATGGGTTCCTCACAAAATCCTCTTCATAAACCATGAAACCCTAAGAAGAAATACATTTTATTCATGTCACCTGTTTCTTGGCAGTACCTTTTGGTTAGTAACAACAGGGAAGATAAGAATCTCTGGCAAGCACTTGACCAGCATATCTTTGCTGATAATGGCAAGTTCTGAGGCCTTCAACCCTTCAGCTCAGATGTGACCCCAGGGTCAAAACTAACACAGGCTTCTTGGTGTTAATTTATAATGCCAAATGAAGGTATCTGGGTTCCCAGCCATCTGAATGAACTGGAGGCAAGAATAGAACTCAGCTTCTGAAATCCAAGGAGTCCTTAATATAACTTCTTAGAATCACAGAACATTATGAATGACTCTTTGGGAAACACATTACAAAATTAGTCATAAACTTCCATTTACATGGCCTCTGCCTCCACAGGTACTAGAATCAATTACCAGGGCTGCATGATTAACATCCCAACCCCCAGCCTGCCTTCCCCATAACCAGGGAAGGAAGCAGCGAGCCACAAGGATCCCAGAGAGCCAAGCTGAAGACCAACAAAAAAGTAAAAAATGGGTAATTTGGTAGTCCCTAAATTTTCTGTCCAAACTCACCATTTGTATTGTGAAGTGGCTTAATTAAATCAGCTGTCAGGTATACGTGTGTGCATTTGTGTAGGCAGAATTGTTGAGCACCTTGCTCAGAAAAGGCCAGGATAGACTGAGAGCCAGACATAGTTGCTGCCATCCTGGGAACAGAGCCCAGGCCACCACCTGCAGAGCCTGCTCCCCAAAAAGGAGAAGCTTACAGCAGTATTAAATTTGGTGGTTTCTGGTGGCTCCTTGGGGGCACATTACTTTTTCTTGCAGAGGAATGGGCAGCTCAGTAGAGTCCCTGGTGTGATGGCTTCGAGGAGGGGGTCTGTGACCCAGGAATCTTGGTGTACTTATACTCCGTGGGGCTGCAGTAAGGTCTCCGACTGTCTCAGTGCCCTTTTAAGCCCATCTCACAGGACTGACAGGGAGGTAAGAGAGCCCTGCGGCACATGGTGTCCATGGTCAACGTGCTGTACTCCGTGCTTAAGTGGTTAAAAATGTAGATCTCATGTTACGTGTCTTAGCATAATAAAAACAATATATCTTTTTTTCCTTCTTTCTATTTTCTAAAATTTATGTAACAATATGCCTTTAAAGGAAGGAAAAAGTAAAAGTTAATATACAAATTTTTTAATAGGAAAATAACTACTCCTGAGGAATGAAGTGAGAAACCACCCCAAGGGCAGCACGATAGAGAGCAAAGTCTACTACCTGTAAGAGAGACGTCAGAAGTGGTGGACCTTTTAAAACATCAGTTTTCTCATCTGTAAAATGGGGAGAGTAATGGTGCCTGCCTCATAAGACTGAAGATGAAAAGAAATACAACTCTGTCTTCCATAAAATTTTTGCCATATGCATATAAACCTATTTTTTATACTTTTTCTCCCTATACACACATATACACATATATGTATAAATACACACACATGGACTATCCCAGACTTACAGTGGTTGAATTTATGATGTTTTAATTTTACAATGGTATGAAAGCAATAGACATTCAGTAGAAACCATACTTCAAATTTTGAGTTTTGATCTTACCCTGGGTTAGTGATACATGGTATCATGTTCTCTCCTGATGCTGGGTAACAGTAAACTGCAACTCCCAGTCAGCTGCATGATCATAGGATAAATAACTGATACCCTTACAACCACTCTGTTTTCCACTTTCAGTACAGTGGTCAGTAAATTACATGAGCTACTCAACACTCCATTATAAAATGGGCTTTGTGTTAGATGATTTCTCCCAACTGTAGGCTAATGGATGTGTGCTGAGCACATTTAAGGTAGGCTGGACTAAGCAGTGATGTCTAGTAAGTAAGGTGTTTATGCATTTTCAACTTACGGTATTTTCAACTTACAATGGATTTATTGGGACACAACCCTTTAAGTTGAGGAAGATCTGTGTATGTATATACACACACATATATAAATATATATAAAAAGCATATATGCATATATTTATATCTTTACTATATATATATTATGTATCTTAGATAGAAAAATTTCAACCCACAGCTTTTTAAATAATCAGCTTCTTCCCAGGTCATCATGGTTAAGAAATCATGACTTTGATGGGCTACCTTTTTGTTTTAACTAATACACATTAAAATAAATTCCTATTAAAACTAACAACATTCACCCAAGCATCTTTTGTATAGCATATCTGGTGAGACCTTGAGATAAGGCATAGAAACTGCTAAGCACAGTAAGCATGAGAACCATCATTTTAATAATTATCATCAAAATGAGGATGTTGAATATTATCTTCTCTTATTGAACACCAACTACACTAGGAGCCCCTGTGGGGTTAATACAGGAAATGAGAATCAATATACCCCTCGATGTACTGTCCCTCCTACCAATTCTTATCTATAAATAAGAATAATCCTATCTAATACTTATAGAATGACTCACTATGTCCTCAAACTTGTAAGAGTTTTTACATGTATTTAAGCTTCATAACATATGAGGCTAGCAGTAATATGATCTCCATTTCAAATTCAGTAGGGAAGGTGGTATAAATTATATTAACTCTATTCAGAGAGGGTGTAACCAGTCCCCATTCCACCCCTCCCCCCACAGAAGACTCCGCATCTCTGGCCCTCGGAACCGAAGAGTGTTTGTGGTGACCCACTCACTGATCAGTAGGGAACAGAGAGAAGAGAAATAATTATCTGTGTGTGAAGGCCAAGAGACCATTTCTGATCTGGCTGCAACCCAGGCAGGAGCACATGCTGTTTTACTGCTGTTAGACGAGTCAGATTTTAAAATATGTTTCTTTAATGTGAATTTTTAAAATCATTAAAATTTAACTAAATTTCTGTCTGCAACCACCTGAGAAGGACTATTGAGATCTGAGTAATAAATTAGCCATAGTCTTGTGGATTTATTAATTTACACTTGGGCTTGCCATCAAGGTGGGCTCATAGTAGCACTCAGGTACATTACAAAATGCCAGATGTCAGCTTTTGTTGGTTTTAAAGCTAAATGAGCCAAAACATGTCCATGTTTCTAATCGGGCTCAAGTATAGAGTTCTCAGCCAGCCTCACAGGAAGAGGGCTGCCTCAACAAAACCCAGAAACATCTGATGGATACACAACAGGTTCAGCGTTAGGTATGTTGAATTTGAAGGCACTAAGGGGTTAGCTACAGGGCCACGGAGAGAGAACATGGGTAAGCCTGAAGCCATCCCAATAATTGGGTCTGGGAAACAGATGGGCCTGCTTGTGCAGAAACTTCTGAGAGGTGAGATCTCCAAGGTTATCCAAGAGGTAGCTCAAGGTTAGGACAGGCAGAGTAGGAATGAGGACAAATGAAAAGGGATTCTGGGGTAGCGAGGCTGACTGGGCTACTGAGTGGGGTGAGGCTGGCACTCCAGGCAGTCTTTTGTGTGCTAGCCTCTGTGGATAGCCACCAGAAGCATCAGGGAGCTAGCGGGGGCTGGAACAACTGTCACTGTGAAAGCAAGGCTGGGCTTTATGACAGTCACCCTGCTGATCCCAACAGGCAGCTTGCCATCATGGACAAAAAACATGGGCTATAAGCTGAGAAAGGCCTAGATTCCAAGTTTTGTCAGATGTGTGACCTAGGACACATTCAAACTTTTTCACTCTGTTTTCCTATGTATGTAATGGGAATTCATTAATTCAGAGTATGTTTATTGACCATCTACTGCATGCAAAGCCCTATTTTGGATGAGAAACACATTATCTACCTCATAAATTGGTAGAAAGAGATAAGGAATCTCAAGTGCTTAGAACAGTGCCTGGGGAAAGGGACAGAATAATCTCTCAATTCATGTTAATTGTAGGTTTGTATTTATGGTGGTATCTCTTACCAGGAAGGGAGCTGGCTGAGGGAGGAAGAGATGAACTCAGCTCTGGATGCATTAAGAGGCACTTTTGGTCCTCCCATTGGAGGTGCCCGGTAGGCCCTGAGTATACATAGGTGTGGAGCTCAGGAGACAGTCTAACTGGGTTCAATCTCAGCATGCACATGCCCCAACCCCCATTCTGAAGTGGGTGAGGTGGGGGACAGTGAGTCTCATTTTCATTTCGTAGGAGCCAATGTACTGATTTCAATTAAAATAAATGGCCAATAGATTTGGGCCCTGGTTAGCTGAGCAATGAGAATTCCAAAGTCCTTTCTGAAAACAAGAAAACTACATGGTTCAAGACTCAGCTCAGACCCAAACTTATTCCTTTCCTCTGCCTTTTTGGTTACAGTTCTTCTAATTAAATTTCTATCTGTAAGTATAGATCCAGGTTTTAGTTTTTGACTGGTTCTTAAAATAAATTTAATCCCATGACTCCTGCTCCCTAGAGAATTATAGGAGGACAATTTTGGAATTTTTTTTCTTGAGTCACTGCTATTATACATAACATATGCAACATTTTTTACCAAGTAAATATAACATTAATATTGCAGAAATACATCTCAATCTTCAAGGTCATTTGTCATCAATTTTTTAAAAATCTAATGACTTATATACACTTTCATACAAGCCTTTTAGGGTTCTTTTTTTTTAGTATTTTCATGGTCTTAATGATAAGAACAGGGAATAAATGACCTATAGTTTAAGAAAAGTAATATCAACAAAGGCCCAACCAAAAAAGTAACACTGTCATTTAGCTAATAGGTTGTGTACATCATCATTTTGGAATGTGTAAACAGTTTGAACTCACCCAACTTTTCCATTTTCTAATGATATTCAATAAATTCAAGTGTCTAGGTGACATTCAATAAATATCTTAAATATGCTTTAGTTTCACACCATAACTAGTTTAGCAAAGGGAAGTCCCAGAAGAAAAGAAAGGAGGCAGTGAAGATCACCAGGCGGAACAGAGGCAGAGGAAGGTAATGTGGCAAGGGAGCGGGAGAGAAAGAAAAGCAGCCAGAAAGCCCTGGGGCAAGAAAAAGAAAAAGAGACGAGACCTCCGAGTGGCAGGGGGTAGGTAAGCAGGAAGGCAAGGCAGGGCGATGGAGGCTGAGTTTCCTCTGAGGAAACGCACAATGGGAGTGAGCTTCTAGCCCACGGAAGACTAAGGTCCTCAGATGTTAGAGACTTGCACCCTGAGTCAGAGCTGTCCTCTGGGCTGTGATGCCTTGGCCCACACTGAGGACATATGAGGTCTCCAGCGCTCTGCTGTACTGGGAAAGGGAAGGAATCCACTCTGAATTATTTGGTAATAGAACATCTGAGGCCGGGGTGATTCCAATAATTTTGGAGGCAGTGTCTATACAGAAGCAAAACAAATGAAGAAATAATCCTCTAGACAAATCAACTAGGTGACTAGATGAAAATTCACTTTTTCTCTGATTATTTAAGACTTATTTGTTTACCTATGTGTTCACTGTCCAAGAACAGCCAAGAAATAACCAGGGGAATAGCCAATGAACAGTCCAACCTCTGAAAACATTTTTTCCCTCTCTGTGTTGCAAAAGGGGAGCCATATGCTCAGATTACAGAACTCTGCCTGAGCTGTGGGGAAAGAGCAAGAACCATTGTGATGGTGTCTGAATTCCAACTTGCCCTTCTGGTACACAGAGAAAGCTGGGTGCTGTGATGCTATCACTTTCAGCCTAAATGACTCCCCAGGTCTTCTAGTGGATTCCTGCATAAATGATCACCTCAGTGACACAGCTGATAAAAATCTGCTACTAAGATAACTAGAGTGCTTAAGAATGAGATAGGGGAAGATGGCGGCATGAGTAGAGCAGTGGAAATCTCCTCCCAAAACAACATATATCTATGAAAATATAACAAAGACAACCCTTCCTAGAATAAAGACCAGAGGACACAGGACAATATCCAGACCACATCCGCACCTGAGAGAACCCAGCGCCTCGCGAAGGGGGTAAGATACAAGCCCCGGCCAGGCGGGAGCCGAGCGCCCCTCCCCCCAGCTCCCGGCGGGAGAAGAGCAGGCAGAGCGGGAGGGAGACGGAGCCCAGGACTGCTGAACACCAAGCCCCAGCCATCCGGGCCAGAGTGCAGGGCCCTCGATACTAGGAAAACAGGGCAGCAAGAACAGTGAGCGGACACTGGAGGCCAGGTGTCGGAGGACATAAGAAAAGCGTGCGACCATTTTTTTTTTTTTTTTTTTTTTTTGCTTTTTTGCTGTTTTGTTTTGGCGAGTGCTTTTTGGAAGTCTTAAAGGGATAGGGACCCCAATACTAGGGAAACAGGGCAGCAAGACCGGTGAGCAGAGGCCTGAGGCTGACACCGGAGAATAAAGAAAAACGAGCGACCACCTTTTTTTTTTTAATTAAAAAAAAATTTTTTTTTTAATTTAAAAATTTTTTCTTTTTTTTTTTGGTGGTCGTTGTTTTGTTTTGGCGGGTGCTTTTTGGAAGTCTTAAAGGGGCAGGGCGGGTCACTTAATCCAGAGGTAGGGAAACCGGGGATCTCTGGGCACCCTAACCCCTGGGCTGCAGGGAGCAGGGAGGCCCCTTACGGAGATAAATAGCCTCCCAGCTGCTCCCCCTCCAAGGCGACTCCACCATTTTGGAGTAGCTGCCCGAGCCAGGCCACGCCCACAGCAACAGCGGAGATTAACTCCATAGCAGCCGGGCAGGAAGCAGAAACCCTGTCTGCGCGCAGCTGCGCAGCACAAGCCACTAGAGGCCGCTGTTCTCCCAGGAGAGGAGGGCCACAAACCAACAAGAAAGGAAGTCCTTCCAGCCGTCACTCGTCCCAGTTCTGCAGACTATTCCTATCACCATGAAAAGGCAAAGCTACAGGCAGACAAAGATCACAGAGACAACACCAGAGAAGGAGACAGACCTAACCAGTCTTCCTGAAAAAGAATTCAAAATAAGAATCATAAACATGCTGACAGAGATGCAGAGAAATACACAAGAGAAATGGGATGAAGTCCGGAGGGAGATCACAGATGCCAGAAAGGAGATCGCAGAAATGAAACAAACTCTGGAAGGGTTTATAAGCAGAACGGATAGAATGCGAGAGGCCATTGATGGAATTGAAATCAGAGAACAGGAACACATAGAAGCTGACATAGAGAGAGACAAAAGGATCTCCAGGAATGAAACAATATTAAGAGAACTGTGTGACCAATCCAAAAGGAACAATATCCATATTATAGGGGTCCCAGAAGAAGAAGAGAGAGGAAAAGAGATGGAAAGTATCTTAGAAGAAATAATTGCTGAAAACTTCCCCAAACTGGGGGAGGAAATAATCCAACAGACCACGGAAATACACAGAACCCCCAACAGAAAGGATCCAAGAAGGGCAACACCAAGACACATAATAATTAAAATGGCAAAGATCAAGGACAAGGAAAGAGTGTTAAAGGCAGCTAGAGAGAAAAAGGTCACCTATAAAGGGAAACCCATCAGGCTAACATCAGATTTCTCAACAGAAACCCTACAGGCCAGAAGAGAATGGCATGATATATTTAATACAATGAAACAGAAGGGCCTTGAACCAAGGATACTGTATCCAGCACGACTATCATTCAAATATGATAGTGGGATTAAACAATTCCCAGACAAACAAAAGCTGAGGGAATTTGCTTTCCACAAACCACCTCTACAGAACATCTTACAGGGACTGCTCTAGATGGGAGCACTCCTAGAAAGACCACAGCACAAAACACCCAACATATGAAGAATCGAGGAGGAGGAATAAGAAGGGAGAGAAGAAAAGAATCTCCAGACAGTGTATACAACAACTCAATAAGCGAGAAAAGTTAGGCAGTAAGATACTAAAGAGGCTAACCTTGAACCTTTGGTAACCATGAATTTAAAGCCTGCAATGGCAATAAGTACATATCTTTCAATAGTCACCCTAAATGTTAATGGGCTGAATGCACCAATCAAAAGACACAGAGTAATAGAATGGATAAAAAAGCAAGACCCATCTATATGCTGCTTACAAGAAACTCACCTCAAACCCAAAGACATGTACAGACTAAAAGTCAAGGGATGGAAAAACATATTTCAAGCAAACAACAGTGAGAAGAAAGCAGGGGTTGCAGTACTAATATCAGACAAAATAGACTTCAAAACAAAGAAAGTAACAAGAGATAAAGAAGGACACTACATAATGATAAAGGGCTCAGTCCAACAAGAGGATATAACCATTCTAAATATATATGCACCCAACACAGGAGCAACAGCATATGTGAAACAAATACTAACAGAACTAAAGGCGGATATAGACTGCAATGCATTCATTCTAGGAGACTTCAACACACCACTCACCCCAAAGGATAGATCCACTGGGCAGAAAATAAGTAAGGACACGGAAGCACTGAACAACACAGTAGAGCAGATGGACCTAATAGACATCTATAGAACTCTACATCCAAAAGCAGCGGGATATACATTCTTCTCAAGTGCACATGGAACATTCTCCAGAATAGACCACATACTAGGCCACAAAAAGAGCCTCAGAAAATTCCAAAAGATTGAAATCCTACCAACCAACTTTTCAGACCACAAAGGCATAAAACTAGAAATAAACTGTACAAAGAAAGCAAAGAGGCTCACGAACACATGGAGGCTTAACAACACGCTCCTAAATAATCAATGGATCAATGACCAAATCATAATGGAGATCCAGCAATATATGGAAACAAATGACAACAACAACACTAAGCCCCAACTTCTGTGGGACACAGCAAAAGCAGTCTTAAGAGGAAAGTATATAGCAATCCAAGCATATTTAAAAAAGGAAGAGCAATCCCAAATGAATGGTCTAATGTCACAATTATCGAAATTGGAAAAAGAAGAACAGATGAGGCCTAAGGTCAGCAGGAGGGACATAATTAAGATCAGAGAAGAAATAAATAAAATTGAGAGGAATAAAACAATAGCAAAAATCAATGAAACCAAGAGCTGGTTCTTCGAGAAAATAAACAAAATAGATAAGCCTCTAGCCAGACTTATTAAGAAGAAAAGAGACTCAACACAAATCAACAGTATCAGAAACGAGAAAGGAAAAATCATGATGGACCACACAGAAATACAAAGAATTATTAGAGAATACTATGAAAACCTATATGCTAACAAGCTGGGAAACCTAGGAGAAATGGACAACTTCCTAGACAAATACAACCTTCCAAGATTGACCCAGGAAGAAACAGAAAATCTAAACAGACCAATTACCAGCAACGAAATTGAAGCTGTAATCAAAAAACTACCAAAGAACAAAACCCTCAGGCCAGATGGATTTACCTCGGAATTTTATCAGACATACAGGGAAGACATAATACCCATTCTCCTTAAAGTTTTCCAAAAAATAGAGGACGAGGGGATACTCCCAAACTCATTCTATGAAGCTAACATCACCCTAATACCAAAACCAGGCAAAGACCCCACCAAAAAAGAAAACTACAGACCAATGTCCCTGATGAACATAGATGCAAAAATACTCAACAAAATATTAGCAAACCGAATTCAAAAATACATCAAAAGTATCATACACCATGACCAAATGGGATTCATCCCAGGGATGCAAGGATGGTACAACATTCGAAAGTCCATCAACATCATCCACCACATCAACAAAAAGAAAGACCAAAACCACATGATCATCTCCATAGATGCTGAAAAAGCATTTGACAAAGTTCAACATCCATTCATGATGAAAACTCTCAGCAAAATGGGAATAGAGGGCAAGTACCTCAACATAATAAAGGCCATCTATGATAAACCCACAGCCAACATTATATTGAACAGCGAGAAGCTGAAAGCATTTCCGCTGAGATCGGGAACTAGACAGGGATGCCCACTCTCCCCACTGTTATTTAACATAGTACTGGAGGTCCTAGCCACGGCAATCAGACAAAACAAAAAAATACAAGGAATCCAGATTGGTAAAGAAGAAGTTAAACTGTCACTATTTGCAGATGACATGATACTGTACATAAAAAACCCTAAAGACTCCACCCCAAAACTACTAGAACTGATATCGGAATACAGCAAAGTTGCAGGATACAAAATGAACACACAGAAATCTGTGGCTTTTCTATATACTAACAATGAACCAACAGAAAGAGAAATCAGGAAAATAACTCCATTCACATTTGCATCAAAAAAAAAAATACCTAGGAATAAACCTAACCAAAGAAGTGAAAGACTTATACTCTGAAAACTACAAGTCACTCTTAAGAGAAATTAAAGGGGACACTAACAGATGGAAACTCATCCCATGCTCGTGGCTAGGAAGAATTAATATCATCAAAATGGCCATCCTGCCCAAAGCAATATACAGATTTGATGCAATCCCTATGAAACTACCAGCAACATTCTTCAATGAACTGGAACAAACAATTCAAAAATTCATATGAAACACCGAAGACCCCGAATAGCCAAAGCAATCCTGAGAAAGAAGAATAAAGTAGGGGGGATCTCACTCCCCAACTTCAAGCTCTACTATAAAGCCATAGTAATCAAGACAATTTGGTACTGGCACAAGAGCAGAGCCACAGACCAATGGAACAGACTAGAGAATCCAGACATTAACCCAGACATATATGGTCAATTAATATTTGATAAAGGAGCCATGGACATACAATGGCAAAATGACAGTCTCTTCAACAGGTGGTGCTGGCAAAACTGGACAGCTACATGTAGGAGAATGAAACTGGACCATTGTCTAACCCCATATACAAAAGTAAACTCAAAATGGATCAAAGACCTGAATGTAAGCCATGAAACCGTTAAACTCTTGGAAGAAAACATAGGCAAAAACCTCTTAGACATAAACATGAGTGACCTCTTCTTGAACATATCTCCCTGGGCAACGAAAACAACAGCAAAAATGAGTAAGTGGGACTATATTAAGCTGAAAAGCTTCTGTAGAGCAAAAGACACCATCAATAGAACAAAAAGGATCCCTACAGTATGGGAGAATATATTTGAAAATGACACATCCGATAAAGGCTTGACGTCCAGAATATATAAGGAGCTCACACGCCTCAACAAACAAAAAACAAATAACCCAATTAAAAAATGGGCAGATGAACTGAACAGTTCTCCAAAAAAGAAATACAGATGGCCAACAGACACATGAAAAGATGCTCCACATCGCTAATTATCAGAGAAATGCAAATTAAAACTACAATGAGGTATCACCTCACACCAGTAAGGATGGCTGCCATCCAAAAGACAAACAACAACAAATGTTGGCGAGGCTGTGGAGAAAGGGGAACCCTCCTACACTGCTGGTGGAAATGTAAGTTAGTTCAACCATTGTGGAAACAGTATGGAGGTACATCAAAATGCTCAAAACAGACTTACCATTTGACCCAGGAATTGCACTCCTAGGAATTTACCCTAAGAATGCAGCAATCAAGTATGAGAAAGATCAGTGCACCCCTATGTTTATCGCAGCACTATTTACAATAGCCAAGAATTGGAAGCAACCTAAATGTCCATCGATAGATGAATGGATAAAGAAGAAGTGGTACATATACACAATGGAATACTACTCAGCCATAAGAAAAGGGCAAATCCTACCATTTGCAGCAACATGGATGGAGCTGGAGGGTATTATGCTCAGTGAAACAAGCCAAGCGGAGAAAGAGAAATACCAAATGATTTCACTTATCTGTGGAATATAAGAACAAAGGAAAAACTGAAGGAACAAAACAGCACCAGAATCACAGAACTCAAGAATGGACTAACAGGTACCAAAGGTAAAGGGACTGGGGAGGATGGGTGGTTAGGGAGGGATAAGGCGGGAGGAGAAGTAGGGGGGTATTAAGATTAACATGCATTGGGGGGTGGGAGAAAAGGGAGGGCTGTACAACACAGAGAAGGCAAGTAGTGATTCTACAACATTTTGCTATGCTGATGGACAGTGACTGTAAAGGGGTTTATAGGGGAGACCTGGTATAGGGGAGAGCCTAGTAAACATAATATTCGTCATGTAAGTGTAGATTAGTGATACCAAAAACAAAAAAACAACAACAAAAAAAAGGGCAGTTCCTGTGTGGTAACCTCCAATGAGTTCTACACAAGGGTATAAAGGGCATATAAAAGTGTAGGCAAAGGGTCTGTTTGCGTTTGTTCAGAAGATCAAAGCCTATTTGGGCTACTCCAAAAATGAACTAAGATACGATATGAAAGAGAACTTCCAACATCAGCACTCTCTGGAAGACTCATGCCAGAAGATGATCATCAAAAAACCCCAACAAAGATCCACGCAGTGCTACAGCTGTAGATGCACTCATCCCACCAGCTCCTGGACTTGCCATGGGAATGAAGGAGATATCTAAGCTGGCCTGTGCATACAGTAAAACAACAAATTTGACTGGATCTATACTGTTGGAACTCAACCAAGAATTAGGAGAAGTGCAAATTGTAGCACTCCAAAATCTTACAACCACAGACTATTTACTGTTAAAAGAACATAAGGGATGTGAACATTCCCCAGGAATGGGTTGTTTTAATTTGTCTGATTTCTCTCAGACTGTTCAAGTTCAGTTGGACAATAACCACCATATCATAGATAAGTTTTCACAAATGCCTAAGGTGCCTAACTGGTTTTCTTGGTTTCATTGGAGATGGCTGGTAATTACAGGTATGCTTTGGTTATGTAACTATACTCCTATTATGTTAATGTGTGTGCGCAATTTAAGTAGTAGCTTAAAACCTATACATGCTGAAGTTACTCTACAAGAAGATATGTCAAAGAAATAATCAATCTTCCCATGTTTTCTTCCGCCTGCTACTTCTATAGCTTTTCTTCTTCCTTCCTAATTACAACCCTTAAATAGAATTCGTGCCTCATATCAAATTTACCGAGTATCATAATTCTTCCAAGTGGTAAAGATACCTCAAGACAAATGCTGGGCATAGAAGCTACAGGGCATAAATATGCAAAGAAATAAAAAGCTAACCATTTCAAACAATAAGGCTTCTCTCTCACTTACCAACTTTACATTTCCCTGTATGGCCCCAGAAGATGACTGGTTAGCCAGAGACGGGTAAGATTCCTCACGGGAGGAACAACCTAAGACAGGCACAGTCGCAGGGGGGTCACCAGGTGAGAAATTGGGGATCAACAGAGGTGAGGCTTAGAACCTCACCCCCCCGTTCTGAGAGAAATCTTCTGCATACGTGGATGTTTTATTGCCCTTGTCTAGCTTGGAATAACACATAGTCTACAGGCACACACCTGATCATCTACATTTGCTCTCTTACAACACTAAACTATGTTTTCTACCTTTATCTTGTATCTACCTACCACTTCAGCATTTTATTAAAAATAATAATAATAATAAAGAGAGAAATGTGGTATCCACATATAAATCAAGTATAAGAACCAAATGAGTATTCATATTTGAACTAACTGTTTATAGTTCATAATGCATGAGCAAAACCGAAGTTTTCTGTGATGGCTGCCCTTGTACTGTTCACCATGTAAGAACTTATTCACTATGTAAGAATTTGTTCTCCATGTAAGAACTTGTTTGTTATGCCTCAGAAGATTGGATACTGACGAAAATTAGGCTTGGGGTGGATTAATGATTGTGTATTGAGCATTGACTCCCCTATACAGAATTTTATTGTCGTTAACAACCATTTGATCAATAAATATGAGAGATGCCCTCACAAAAAAAAAAAAAAAAAAGGACAGATTTCCAATGGTAAAATAAATAAGTAACCGGGATGTAATGTATAGCATAAGGAATATAGTCAAGATATTGTAACAGCTTGGTAGGGTGATAGCTGGAACCTAGAATTATGTATATAAATGTTTTATCACTGTGTTGTACACTTGAAACTAATGTAATGTAATACTGTGCGTCAACTACCCTTCAATAAAAAATAATTATCTAAAAAAAAAAAAAATTAAATTTTAAATAAATCCCAATTAAACATTAAAAAAAAAAAAAAGATAACTAGAGCCATTTTCAAAAAGTTTGCATTTGCGAGTAGATGTGCTTTACAATGTAGAAGGAAAACAGAATATACAAAGCAAATAGACTACTGAAGAAAACGACCACCTTCAATGGGGTCTCATCTACAGTCAGCCTGGGAAAATGAGTCAAAGAACTTGGACCTGCAGCTGCACACAGAGCTGCAGAAAAGCACGCTTGTCAAGGAACTAGAAGAGAAGGAGAGGTTGCCCACCCTGAGACTGAGGGAGCATCCCGAGCAGTGCCAGACACTACCATCTGGGCATGTTCTCTGGCCACTTCCAGGCTGTATTCTTCATAAGCACAGAACAACAAATAAACAGAAATACATGATTAAAATAGCTATAATATATAAGAAATTATGTGCAGGGAAAAGGGGGTACATAAGAAGTCTCTGTACTGTCTGCTCGCTTTTCTATAAATCGTAATCTGTTCTTAAAAATAAAATTTATTAAAAAAAAAAAAAACATAACTAAGCCTGCTGTGCAAAAGCCTGGACCACTCAGCCAGAGTCCTGGCTTAGTTGCATTACAGCTTGCTTGTACTTGTTATGTCCTTGACCATGCAAGCTTCTTCAAACTCCTAATCCTCATTTGTAAAGAACTGTAGCAAAGACGAATGGGATAATAACACATTATATCACAGTCTTTGGCCTACCTTAAAAACTGAACTCAAAAAAAATTTCTAAACCATCACCTGGCAGCTTAAGCTATAGAACTTATTTTTTCCTTCCATGTAAGGCAGTTATAGAAACAGCCTCAGAGATTTCCACTGTCATCTAAGAATTTTGAAATCATGTAAAAAGATACTTTCTTTGGAAAACAAAAGGTTAATGGGAAGATCCCTCTTTCAGGGACTATGAAGATGGTTATAAAAGTATCAGAGTAAAATTATTAACAGCAAGGATCTCTTCCAGCCAAGTTCTGTCATAAGTTTAGCTCAGGATAGATTTTATGGTAATAAACGTAGTTTCAACTTTAGTAGGAGGTAATTATTCAACCATCAGCTCTACAGATTATTGCTACTATAAATACTTTTTGCTTAAGGGAACTAGTGTAATGTCAATCATATGCAAGACTCTAGAGGGAACCTAGGGAATGAAAAGTACTAAGTGACATTTCCACGCCTTGAAAGTCATTGGAATTATGACAGAGTAGATATTTAAACACGAATGTAAACAGTATCAACTGGAGGAAAGGCAACTAAAGCTGTGAATATGGCAGGAATGCCCAGCAGTTTAACAATGATAACTGTCAATTAATTCAGCATTTCCCTTGGGGGATGTGCTAAGAGCCTCGTGCATATTATGCTATATCATTCTCACAATCATCCTAAGAAGTAGATCTGTTTTCCCATTTGAAAGAAAAGGGAACTGAGGCACAGACATCAAATAACCTGTCCAAGATCATCCAAGGAACACATCAAGTACTGCACAGAAACTGTTTCTGAAGAAGGCAGAGCCAGTTAATATAACACTGGGGCACTTTCAAGAAGTCTATGGCAGGGTTTTCACACCAAAAATTGTTTAAAAACAAGACCGAATAAATGATGATTGGGCTATAATGTTTTACAATGGATACAAAATCCACTTAACAACATGCAACAAAGAATAGGGTTGAATTTGTATCTTTATGATGGATGTGCCGCTATGGATCCTGGATTAGCCTTATTTTACATTTCAGAAATGATATGGGAGAGGAAGTAGAATCATAATTCTGAGTTTGCAGATGATGTTGAAATTTTTAAAAGAGTAAAATGCTAAGAAACCACAGAAGGCACCCTCAAACCAGGAGGCGGCTCAGTAGTGGCAGATGACCCTCACTGTGGGCCAGGAGGCAAAGCAGCTGAAGAGAACTAATCCATCTACTCTTAATAAGCCCTAAACTATTAGTTTGATAGGGAGTGGGATTTTGGGGGCTCATATGGAATACACTGATGTGATAAAAAGGCCAAGAAAATAGCATGCACCTCTAGGAAGGGTTTGGAAAACAATCCGAGAAGCATAATTATTTTGTAATTATTTTATAGAACACCCCTGTGCCCATATTTGTTTTAGATATTAATATTAATTCATATTTATTGGGATCATTGTAGTTTTACATGTAGTTGTAAGTAATAGAGGGATCCCTTGTATATGTCGATATGTTGCCCAATTTTCCCCAAAAGTAACATTTGCAAAAGTATAATACCTGTGCCCATATTTACAAATAAAATTCTATTATTTGGCCCCATCTGGAATACACTATGCATGTCAGGTAAATGCAAATCAAGAAAGGCACAGGGACCCAGAGATAGTATAAATCAGAGAAGCTGACACGACTGGGAACAGAGGGGCAGTATCAGGTTCATTAGCTGCAAATCCAGGTCTCTTTGGTCTGACAAAACAGGGATGGATAAAGAAAAAAAGTGAATTTCAAAACATTAGCTATAGAAGAAAACAAAATCCCTGATTTGAAAAGATGTATGCACCCCTATGTTTATTGCCACATTATTTATAATAGCCAAGATAGAGAAGCAAACTAAGTTTCCATCAGTAGATGAATGGATAAAGAAGATGTAGTACATATGCACAAGGAATATTATTCAGCCGTAAAAAAAGAAATCTTGTCATTTGGACAAATGGATGGACCTAGAGGGTATTATGCTAAGTGAGATAATAAAATAAAACAAAATTAATGAAATAGCAGTAGACTCTTAGACACTGAGAAGGGCTGGTGGTTACCATCAGGGAGGGATGGGGTGGATGGGTGGAGAGGGGGAAGAGGACAAAGGGGCACAAAAATCTCAATCATAATATAAGTTGGACACAGGGATGGTAGTACAGCATGGAGAATACAGCCAATGATTCTGTAACATCTTCCTATGTTGACAGACAGTAACTGCAGTATGGGGTGGGGATTTACTAATGTGTGAAACTGGTAAACCACTTGTATACTTGAAACATAATATTGTATAGCAACTATACTTCAACCAAAAAAAACATTAGTTATGTAGTGAGTATATAGTCTGGCAATGGCATTAATTTCAAAGTCTAGAATATTAGAATTACAGGGACTTAACACTTAGGGTGGATGCAAACAACATAGTGTGAAGCCCTTAGACTTTGGAGACCGACTGGGGAAGCCCCCCCCCCCCCTTCTCCTTTCTTCCCAACCCCTACCGCTCAGTAGTGCATTGTGGATGGCCAGCAGCATCCCTGGCCTCGACCCACTGGACCAGCAGCACTCATCCTTGAGCTGTGACACCAGAACTGCCTCCACATATCCCCAAGTGTGCCCACGGGGGCAAAAATTCAATCCTGGTTGACAGCTTTAAAGAATCAATTTAGGATGAAAAAATGAAGTACTACTTTCCACAGTGGGAGCCATGTTTTAGTTAAGGCAACAGGTGGTACATACTGGAGCTTTAAAAAGGTTCAGGAAGGTTTGGAAATAACACACATACACATAGAACCATAATGAACAAAGTTTCTAAAATGTATATGGAATTCTGTGCACTTCTGAGGTTGAAATACTGGAGACACTACTCTTACTGACTTTCCAAGCCCACCTGGGGCTGCCTCCAAATAGAATGAAACGTCAGGTTACAGACCCACCCAGCACGATACCTGAGATGCTCCCCTGTTCCAGAAATCAAGTATAAACTACACCTGAAGCAAGAACACACCTCATAGCACCCATCGAGGGGCACTGTGCTCTAGAAAGTGTTCCTGAATCTCTCTGTACCTCGGAATCACCAGGGGAGCTTTTCAAACAAGATATTCCAGGACTCATCTCTACATTTTAATTTTGCATATTTGGGTGGGGAGTCCACATCTCTAAGTATAATAAGCACTTCCAAGTAATATGAAACTTCTGATCATATGGACAAGTGTATTAAAATGTGAGGGAGAGGTCAGATTTTCTTTGACTCTGCTCCACCTCAACTTCCATATTACAAAGACATCTACATGCAGAATTCTTTATGGGAATAATTATAGGCTATAAATAGATATACAACATTACTGTTCTCTAATAACCCACATTAGGGGTAAGGTTGTTACCCAAACGGAATTTGAAAATCAAGATTTTATAACAAAACAATCATTTAGGTACTGTTGTGGACTTACTATCTCTAGTAATAAGTTTTCAGTTATATCCATGACAGCTTTTGCTACTAACTCCATACCATCCACCACCTGGTGGTCAGAACAGGGGTTACTATGCTTAGTCATGTGGAACATGAAACAGTCTTTCTGCACACTTTGAAAAAGACAAGCTGTTGGAAAAAACCATCCTCATTCCATTTTCCATTCAGCAACACCAGAACAGATTTTTGCTCATGCCAATGAAGGAAACATTTGCTTCAATTGTAAGAGGCTGTTGATTCAGTTAGCGGGATTTCAAGCCTAAGGACTGTGTGGGTTTCTACCTCACACTTGACAGTTTGCATATAGTGGTAAGGTGATCAGCTATCATGGACTGCCTGGGACTGGGACTTCCCAGCATTGGGGCTTTCTAGTGCTATAACTGGGACAGTCCTGGGCACACCAGGACAGCTGACTACCCTATGTACAGTCCCGAAGTGCCTTGCATCTGGTTCCCTCTCTGTCAGTTTTCTCTGAGGTCCTCATATCCCTCAAGTCTGTCCCTGTCCCCATCCTGCCCATCTGCAGCCTGCAGACCTGGGTGCCTGAGCACCTTTCTCCTCCTGAAGTAAATGAATTGAGTCAACTGACCAAAGACCCTGAGTTATAAGTTCATGTGGCTTGTGAGCCTCTTCCTGTTGATGAAATTGAGGTGAAGCAGAGTCAGAGAGAACCTGAGAGAACTTGATCTTTTCTCCTAATTCAAGACAATATTCATTTAAGTAATGCTTCCCAATATTTGGGAGTGTTTACGAAATACAAAAATTCTGGAACTTGCTCCCTAGACAATCTAGAGACGAAGACTGAGAATCCCCAGGTTTGAAAAGCTTCCTGGCATTCATGATGTGCAGGAAGGTTCTAGAACATAGTGCTACTCCACAGGTGCTATGAAATGTGATCTTGCTGCAAATGCAATTCATATTTGGATTTCTTGAACAGGGTAGCATTTCAGGTACTTTACTATGTGGGACTGACCTTTGTAACCTATAAACCCAAGTTAAAATACAGCATTTTGATACCAAGACATAGAGACTACAATACTTTGGTCAGACCATCATTTCAGATGCCTCCTGCAAAAGTTAAGCTCTATTTAAGTCAGGCCCTCATCAAGCCTAAAGTAACTCTGAAACATCAATTTATATTTGTGTTAGCTTTTAATAGCTAATTGGTAGCATATTATACCCAGATACTCCTGTAAAAATCACCTGTTGATTTTATATATTATCTTTGTTATACCAATTATTGACATCAACAATTACTAACTGAATATTTATATACATGTAAGGCTCAGGGCTAGGTGCTAGACTTTAAGAAAAATTACTATCACCTTTTATAGGCTTATGGCCCTGTGTGCTAATCTATTCAACCATACTCTCACCAGGGTTTCCCCCCCAAATAAAACCAGTGTCTCAAGGTGTACAAAAACAACCCCAGCAATCACTCACAAGCCCTAAGTTAAGAATTGCTGATCTAATGTGAACAAAAATGTCTTCCTCCTGAGTGACACAGGATTAAAAATTGTATGGCCTTCCTCTAAGAGTGTTTCTTAGAAGACAGTAAGACCAAACCCTCCCACAACTTAAACTGTGAAAGAGTATTCCAAAGCCTATCACTTTGGTGATATCCCTGCCAAATGAAGACTCCTTAGGTCCCTGAAAACATCTAGCAGTGGTTTCCAGACTGTCAAAGGGTTTTATTGAAAACTAGAAACACATGTCAAATAAGGTATTATAAAATCCAATGCAGGGGCTGGAGCTTCTTCACTTTCCCCATATCAATTCTCGTGCAATTTTTTTAGCTGAAGGAGACTCCTTATTTATAAGCTCTGCAAAGGTGAAAACACCAGGATGCTCTTCTTGCCAGGTGTGTGCGTGCACACACGAAGCGAAACCTCTTTTTCACAGATTCTCTTAGAAGGGCTCTGGGACATCTCAGATTCATCTACATTTTATAAAATCCAGCATCCACCCCACAAGCCTCCTCTATAAGGAGTCTTCTGCCCATTTCTGCCATTTGATGCTTAACAAGGAATGTATTGATGGCTTCTTTATATGGGCGATTCCTACACAAACTCAGTATGCATTTCCATTTTACAAGGAGTATTAATAACATGCCAGTAACACTTCAAAATCCTGTCCATCCAGAGTAAGAAAGTGCACAACTGTTCTTGACCTTTGGGGAAAACAAGACACATAAAAATAATGATTTTAAAAAAGACAAAACATAGCCATATCTAACATATAACAAATATTTTATTGAAACCCTTTGCTAGACACTGAAGTAGCTATACAAAACATCTGATAACTCAAAAGGTAACTTATATTTGGCTTGAGACTTCTTTATGTGTTTTGTACATTGTTTGTTGGGGAGGATGGAAGAAAGGCATTGTCTAATAATTTGATTTAAATCCCTAACTGGATTGACATTGACTCCTGTCCAATTTCCAAACATAATGACCAGAAGAGCACGGGTAGCTCACCAACAAGGAAAACTATACCACTTTACCTGCAGGGTTACACTAGGCCTCAGTGTCCTGACTGTGAATACTATTATTTCACAGGTTAATTAAAGGATTTAATGTAATATATATACGAAGTGCTTAGACAGTACCTGGAGCATAGAAAGTCTTAAATAATAATTATTAGTAGCTTTATTATTATACTATTATTAATATACATTCAAACACTGGAAATGACTGTTTTCCCCGCTTGGACCATGTGGGTCTATTTTGAACAGTAATGTCTTAAACATACTATTGCTAACAGTACTGAAATAAGATGACCTTTGTAAATATCTGGAGATCAAGGACATATCAAGAAGCCTATTTCTTCATTCATCCAGAAACATCTGCAAACCTCTGTCCCACTTGTGTTAGAAAAGATAAACCATGCCCTCATTTCTACTCATGAGAATTAGTGTTTCTTTCCTGCCAAAGCCTTCCTGGGTACATTAGTTTCCCTTCTGCTTGCTAGCCGACCTACTATTTGCAGGATTAAAATGAGAGAAACTAACAGACAAATGAGACCCAATTCTGAGAGTTTTCAACACAAAAATTGATGCTGAAAACACTGAGACATTACAAGACAATATAATGTCAGAATGAGCTATCCCACTCACCTCCACTTTCTCTGGGTTGATGGATCATCTTACAAGTAGTTACTGTAAGAAAGGAAGTAGCAATGCTGAACTTCCCCATCCTTTCACTACCTCAAAAATATCATAAGTCTCAATATAGCACAGCTATTCTAAGTCCAGAGACAGAAAACAAGCACCATTTGTTTGCAACAGGGACCCAGTAGAAAAATGAAGACTAGGAGTTGTGATGGGTGCTTTTCAGTTGACCCATTTATGTACATCTGATTCTTGGCCCCCAGCTGGACAGAGGGCTTTGTATCACAGCATTATCTTCAACTCCCCGCTCCCCCTCAGCTCCCGCAGTATAACTGAAGTGCCTCCTCAGCCTTCACACTGCACCACGCACCATCTCCCACAGTGGGCTAGGTCTCGCATGAAGCAGCAAGAGGCTGAAATGTCCTGAGAGTACAAACGAGGCGCTCTCCAGCCCAGCCACTTACCTGCAGCATCTGCACCTTCTCCAGGCACGCTCTTCTGGGTCCGTGCGGGGGCTGCATCCTTGACTCCGTGCACCTGAACAGCTTCCTCCTGGTTTGTCAAAAATGCAGAGCACAGATCAGTTTCGAGGGCCTGGAGCTTCAGCAAAGAATTCTGCCAGCAAAAGCAGAACATCAGGCTAGCAAAGGAAATGCCTGACACACAGCGGCGGGTCCGTGGCTCCCACAAACACCTTTCTCCAGCGCCTGCAGGAGGACAGTGGAAGCCACCGCTGCTTCAGACAGAGCTGGCTGTGCCAGAATCAGATACACGTTATCCCACATGTAGCCTGTTTTTGCCTCACTTAAATCCTAACGTATATGGATTGTCCGTGACACACGGGACTGGTGATTTCGTCAGCAAGACACGCTGCCCTCAGAGAACCAATCTGAGACAGTATCTGCTTCCCGGGTGCTTTAGGCTTTACGCTTTGCAAGCATTTCATTCATTGTGCTGACATCAGGAGCAGATGACATTAAGCCCCTCCCAGGCTACCATTCATAAAAGCCAGCATCCCTGCCCTGCAAAGACGGCAGCAGACTGCAGTGCACAGAGTTCCTGCTGCAGAGGCCGCCTGGCAACCAGGAGTTGTTTCAGGGCTCCTTTATCCACAACTGTATGTGGGGGAAGGGGATCCTCAGAAGTTAGTTCTCTCACGTGGGAAGACGGCAGCTGCCTCTTACCAGGAACAGAGTGGAGGGAGTGAGGGAGATGACCTTGGTCCCAGCATGACCCAGCCACTGAGGGAGAAGCAGTTTATCTCACAGCTCGCAGCATAACCTCTCTCCCCCCTTCATTTCTCATTTAAAATTTCTCCCATGGTTCTTAAAAAGAACAAAGTCATACAGATTGACGCATGTATCCTGCCGTGATGCAGATGCCCAGCAAATTAATTTCCCCAACCAGATGAAAGTGAGTCACGCCTCAGTCCCTGACCAGGTGCTGCTCCCCTACAATGGAAAAGCACTGCAGGCCTCAGCAGCTCAACACCCACCGGGCTTCTGTCTGCAGGACCACTGGAGTGGAGACATTGGTCCTGTCCCTGCTATGACCCTCCAATACACACACACACACACACACACACACACACACACACACACACACACACACACCCTACCCTCTATTAGTGTTCTATTCCCCACACACCCTCACAGCCAAGCGCCAGCCCCTCCCCCATGCACACACCACTCCCTAGCCCTACACACCCCTACTACCTGGGCTGCATCCCCTAACCCCCTACCTCTGCATGCCTTCACCCCGCCCTCCACACATACACATTAACGCCCAAATGCCCCATCCCAACTCTGCCTAACTCTCATTCCTACTTTCATCCTCTACTGCAGGGGCACACACCACACACACCCCCTACCTCTCACACATCCCCATATACCCCCAGACCCAACTCCCATTCTCACACTCTCTTCCATTCTGTTCATGTGAGTAACTAGGAACCTACAGCACTGTTTTAAAAGCTGCTCATCGGAGACCATCTTAAACCTGTTGTCTCTTGGCCAGTGACAGCGGCCAGTGCCTAAACAGGCTCAGGATCCCTCCCCGTCCATGCTTGGACTTGGGGCAAGTTCTGGCAAACATCCTCTATGCCTGGGGGCCTCTGCCTGAGAGCCTACAGCTCACAGGAAGCTACCTGAGACCAGGCCTTTTTTTTTTTTTTTTACAGCTTCTGCCTCCTTTCTTAGATGTTTTCCCAGCAGCTGAATGTGGAAGCAAGAGCATAGGTTACTGACAGGAGGTATACAAGCAGCAAAGGACACCCTGTTTCTGGAAATATTTGCAAGCAGCTGGGGGGTGGGGGGTGGAATGAATGATTTCAGGAATGCTTCCTACTGAAGGACACTGGAAATCAGAGTGACTCCTCAAAAAGAACGAACTATTCTGAAAATTAAGGAATAATGTCATGGGAATATAAAATGGTACAGTTGCTACAGAGAACAGTTTCTCCCAAAATTAAAAATTGAACTACCATGTGATCTAGAAATTGTACTACTGTGTATATACCCTGACAGAATTGAAAGTGGGGACTCAGATATCTGCACATCCATATTCATAGCAGTAGGTGTATTATGGACTCAATGTGTCCCCCCACCCAAATTCATATTTTGAAGCTCTAACCCCCAACATAAATGTATTTGGAGACAGGACCTATAAAGAGACAATTAAGGTAAAATGAGGTCATAAGAGTAGGGCCCTAATTCCAATATGACTGGTGTTCTTATAAGGAGAGAGACAGACAGACACCAGGGTGAGCACGCAGAGGAACGGCCGCGCGAGGACACAGGGAGAAGGTGACTGTCCACAAGCCACGCAGAGAGGCTTCAGAGGAAACCAGTTCTGCCAGCACCTTGATATTGGACTTAAGCCTCCAGAACCATGTGAAAATAGAGCTGGAAAATAGAATGGTGGCAGCCAGGAGGGGGTGGAGAGGGAAAGGGAGTTAATGTTTAAGGGGTACAGCATTTCAGACTGGGAGGGTGAGCGGCTCTGGAGGTGAATGGTGGTGATGGTTGCACAGCAGTGTGAATGTATTTACTGCTACTTGACTGTATATTAAAAAATGGCTAGATTGGTAGATTTTCTGTTATATATATTTGTCACAAATTTTTTAGAAGTAAAAAAGAATTAAGAAAGCAAGAAAGCTAGTCCTTCCCTACATTTAGAGAGAGGGCGTGGACCAGGCCACCTCTTGTAAATGTCATGTGCCCTTGTATAATCTACATGGAAGAAGAGGACACAGCACCCACAGGAAGCGGAGGACATGTCGCCTGTGCCACACAGTATGCATCAGGCTTCAGGCAAGCATTTTGGCTGTTACAAGCTTTATATCCTTCATCTGTGAGAAGAGGCAATGATATGGTGACAATGGCATCTACTCTAAGAATTAAATGAAGGCAGGCATGGAAAGCATTTTTCACAGCACAGGATATGGCAAACACTCCAGAACGGGCTCTGAGGTTATTACCAGCACAGCCAAACCCCAGAGGCTGCTGGGCAGAGCTCTGGTCATGTAGGAAGCCAGATGTCCCTATGGCTCTGAGTCCCTGGCTCATCACTTTACCTTCTAGGGCCTCACTCTCTGCATAGGCCTAGGAAGGACCGGAGACTAGATGACTTCTAAGCACCACCCCCCAACTATAAAGGAAAGAAAAGCACACGTGCACATATACCAAGGTTGGGGCACAGAGCCTGGCACCAAGTGGACGCTTGGTATTCATGGGCTGAGCCAAGGTTCATGCATCACAAAGAGGAAAGAATTCCACGCACAGGAACATGTCAGTTCATCCTGAGAGGCCTCTGAGCTCCCACAGGGAGAGAGGTATAATGCTGACACCCAGTTACACCTAGGAGTAGTAATCTGTAGTCCTCACCCATCTTCCTCTCCTGCCTTCTCCCTCAACTGTTCTCATTCAGAAACAGAAACAAGACAGGGCATCAAGAGGTCCATTTACATGGCTGGTTTACTCCTAGGAGTAAGCTTGAAGGGATAGAGAAGAAAAGAAGTGGCAAATGGAACAGGAGAGAGAAGATGAAGGTCTTACAGGACAAGACCACCTCTGAGCAGCAGGGAAAACCTCAACAGCCATAACTGAGAACCTGGCGGCAAAACGGAGGCCACTGTGCAGCCCAGCTGGCATTAGCTACATCTCTTTCCCACCCCGCAGACAACCTGCTGTCCTCAGCGCAGCAAGGGAGAGTCAGAGCTCAGACGCCCTGTGTGGGATGGGCCCAGGAAAGGACTCCTGTCCTGAGGTCTGAGGACCCCAGGATGAGGTGGAGGAGCTTCTCCCATTGCATACATCTATGCCAGTGTCACACTCAGGTCTTTCCACATGGGTGATGAGAGACATCTAGCCTGCCCTTCGGGGATGAGCCCCAAAGAGCCACTGCTGAGAAGACCTGTGGACAGCTGGTCCTGCACACACAGGGGGTGTGACCCCACACAGATAATGCCACACATGTGGCTCCCAGGCTCTGTCAGCTTTCAATACCCAAAGAACTGCATTAGGCTCTGGCATATAAGATTGATATCAACCCCTTCCTCTTGGGACTTCAGTCTAGAGGGGAGACAGCTAATATACAAGCAAAAAAATCAAACAATAATGACAGATATTACTGTCACAGGGTGATGGAAGAAAGAAATCACAAGCTGGGGAAGAGAATGAGTAAGAGCTGTTTCACTGTCTGATCATGCCTAAGTGACCTTTAATGCAAGAACATGCCTTTCCCCTACAGAATAAGGAAGGGCAGTAAATCCCGGTGGTCCTAGTGTTACCTCAATCCAGCCCTTCTCTTACTAGACTTCTACCTGTGAGGCTGCCTGGGGCCGTCCCTCAGGGTCAGCCTGGCAGCACTTTTCAGGTTTACATCCAAAGTCTCCAAGAAGGGGTCTCTAGGATCTGCAGGAAAACTGAACAAAGGCTGATGGGGCCTCTAAAGGACAGTGACTACTTCTGCTTTTCCAACTCTCCCATGTGGTTATGAGAGAAATCAGAGAGAAGCCCATGAAACCTAAGGGTGGTTTTCTAAAAGCTAATTTTTCTCTTTTACATAATGAAAAATATGCTACTTGTTTTAGAAAATACTCTACTCATTTTCTCTCCTCCACAATTACCAGGTCCCACTTTAGTTGGGTTGGAATGAAGAACACCCACACAGGCTGGATGGTTAAATGCTATTTTAGGGTGCCTTCATCTGCAATTTACCAGTTATAGCGCAGGGGCAGCTTACTTTTAAATTCTATGAAGAGGTTTAGTGGCCCTCTCCCCTCCCTTTATCTATCCAAGTACTGTATGCAGATTCTGTACAGTGACATGAAGCAAAATCAAATTGGAAATCTGCCTAAAGTCGGGGATACAACTAGGTCCCTGAAAATCCCCATTTCTTTTTAGCACTCTCCTTCCCTAAGTTTCATGTTTACTGTATATATGCCCCTCACCTCCTCCCTGCCCCCCACACCTTCCTTCCCATTTGTTCCCTGGGTCCACCTCCCCAGGCCTGTAGCTGTAGCTGCTTCACAGTCCATCAAATTTCTGTCAAATTCTTGAGGCAGTTCTGACTACCTCATCTAAACAGGGCCCCACAGTATCTGTTGGAATCCTATTTATTTCTTGACACTCATTCTAATATGTAATTTTAGTTATTAATCTATTCATTTATTGGCTCTTCCGAGCTCCAGTACCTAACACAATGAGCAGAACAGGAGCCAGCCAATAAAAAGGCTGCCACTGTACATTAGTTTTGTTTCCCTGGACCCTCTAGGCAGTTCTTGGGAGGGCCTCCTCAATATTCCATCCCAAGCCCACTTTCTGCCCTGTGTCACAAACTTACAATGCTTGTCAATCACTAAGGAGTTTGTTAAAGATATAATATATTCCCAGGCAGGGACCACACCAGAGATTTGGATTCCAGGGTCTGGAGCAGAGTCATTTGGATGCAGGAGGTCCAATGTACTTCTAGAAATATCACCCTATTCCCCAGGCCATGACCCACTTTGAATGCCACCTTGCTTGCAGACTTAGCTCTACCTGTCCCAGGGACAATTGCTTTTTCCTTGACCCTCTGCCCTCTGACATCCTCACTAGTCCCCTGCCTGGACTCCCCTTGAGAGCTGGACCCCCTGCACCAAGAAGCATAAGGGATGAAGTACTGTTGCTGGTTGGTTACTGGATGTTCTTGCCAAAAGAAATGGGCTTCTTTCAATGGTTATGGCTACAAGAAAATGCCAAACTGACCCTGCCTTTATAGACACTGGCATTTTAGCTAATGCCTGTGGGGTCTTTGTTGCTTCTGTCCCAGTATGCTTTACAGCCAAGTCTGACTGAAAGATGACATACCTCGGCTCAGCCCACCTTGGCTTCTCTACTGTAGATCATCAGCTTTCACTTGCCAATGCAGAAATCTAATGTAAGAAAACAAGATATTCACCTCAAGGAGCCCTATGTTGATGAGAGGATCCAGGTCCTATTCAACACCTCTTTTTAAGCAAAGATAATACTGTCACTTCACATGATAACCCAAACCAAATTTCCTCTCAGCCAGATGATTTCAAAACCTGTGAAGGAAGAGTCCTGACCTTAGATTCACATCATTGTGATATCCTTGGTATATTTACCTTATTAAATAAACATAAAAACAACATGTTTGGAGAGAATAATACAGTTTTATAAATTAATATTTTAATTTAGGACTCTGAGCTTTTCTAGATAAAACTGATATTCTAAAAAAAAGTGTATCTTGTTTTCAATTCATGGAATGGATTTCAATAGTCTCTCTTTGGAGCACTAGTCCTTCAACTATCCAAAAGCACAGATATTAAGGGGGTTAAATACCCCTAACAAATCATTTTTCCAGAACATCCATTAGATCCCAAGGGCAGTAGCCTACAAATCTAGTCTGTGTTGTAATCTGTAAGGTTAATTCCTGGTGGCTACATCTATTCCCATTTCTTTTAGCCCTGAAAAATATTCTGCTTAAAAACTAAACTCAGTTAGGTGGAGGTGGTCCACGATGGAGGCGTAGGAAGATTCTGAACTTGCTTTCTCCTACACATACACCGAATCTTTAGCTACATATGGAGCAATTCCCTCTGAAAAAGACCTGAAAACTAGCTGAACAGCAATATCACAACAGTTAAAGGGCCACATCAAGACAGGTAGGAGAGGCAGAGACGTGGTTTTGCCAAAAACCCAACCTCCAGCACCGTGGTCCACAACTAGAAGGGATCTCACCAATCCAGAGTTGCTCCCTAAGGACTGAAGGGTTTATGCCCCACGTCAGGCACCCCAGCCCCTGGGCCTGCAATGGAGAAATGAGCCCCCAAAATATCTGGCTTTGAGAATGAATGGGACTCATGTCCAGGAGACCCACGGGGCTGCAGGGAACTGAGACACAAACTAATGCACACCAGGGAAAGCAGCAGTTTGAAAAGTGCTCAGATTTCATGTAAAGGAGATTAACTTGCTAATCTTAAAGCATTTTCCTGAGAGCAAGGCCTGTTAGGACTCTTCTCCAGGGAGGGAGGCACTGGCAGGCACCATTTCTGAGTTTTCCCTCTACCTTGATAGCGCCAGCATGTGCTGGCCCTGTGCTCTCCTCAGTCTTCCATGAGCGATCAGGAGATTAGTGTAAAGAGGATTATATGAAAGTGCAAGTGACAAGGAAAGTGATCAAGATGACATACCAGCAGAAAGAGCAGGGGCCAACAGGACAGCGGAGTGTGGGTGATAGGGAAGGCTGGTAAGCAAAGGGCAAACACCGGTGGGCCAGCTATAGTAAGTCTCGCTGCAACTTCTCTACTCAGTCCAACACCTCTGAAGTTTCTTCAAATTAAATCTCAGACAAACAAGAATATGGGCAGCTGTCAGCATGCCTTCTGCCTTCTCTGCCAACACCGCTCTAAGGCCTCGCTGGACAGTGACGACTACAGACCTGGTTCCCCTGGAAACAAGAAGCCTGACTGGATAGCTGCCTCTGAATGACAGTGCAGAAGAAACCAGGCCTGGAAACAGCTCAGTTTCTTTGCTGTGCAGTTCATTTAACCAGGAACAAGAACTAAGGTTCACAGCATGACTATGTTGGCTATAGGATGCCCTTGTTGACATAGACAAGAAAAGTTTGCAAAAATTAAGTGAATCATACGACACTGATCCAGCTGAGGAAGAAACCTTGGTAGGAAGCAAGGTCACTTTATCTCAACTCAGAAAACCATTAGAAAAAATATGCTAAATGCCATCCTGAAATGGTCCAGCACACAGGAAAGTTACCTTGGATATTATGCTTCTAGAGACCAATATTATGCAGTCCAGCATGCACTTGCCCATCTTCTGATGACATCACTCCCAGATCCACAATGGGAAATATGGTCTACACCTAACAATCAGTTTATTCTAAACCCCAAGGTCATAGTGACTGGTTCTGAAATGGGCTACATGCACCAAGCCAGATAAATGAGACTCGAGTATGGGATTTTTTGGAGCAGATATTCTTTTTACACCAGGTGGTAGAAAGAATCCCAAAGATGGCTCCCAAGATTCCTACATCCTGGTTATCCAATCAAATACTAATCTAAGATCTGCTAGGAAGGGTTTTTCACATGTAATTAAACCTTAACTCAGTTGACCAAAGACACAGAAATTTTTTGGGTGCACTTTGCACAATCCCTTTAAAAGCAGAAGAGTTTGTTCCTACTGATAACAAAAGACAGTATCAGAAATATTCAAAGCATAGAAGGATTTGGTGCATCATTTGTGGCTCAGAGATGAAGGGGGCCCTGTGAGCAGGAATGTGGGCAGTCAGCCTCTAAAAGCTGAGAGCTGCCCCCAGACAATGACAAACAAGGAAACAGGGACCAGAGGAATCATACAGCCAAAGGAACTAAACTGAATGGGCTGAAAGATCTTGGACACAGACTCTTCTCCAGAACCTCCAGATAAGAACCTATGGTGGCCAGTGCCTCATTTTCAGTTTTGTGAGACCTTGAGCAAAAAATCCAATTAAGTCCACCCAGATTTATGACCTACATAACTAATTGTGAGCTAATAAATAGGTGTTTGAAGCCACTAAGCTTTGAGTAATTTATTACACAGTAATAGAAAACTAACACACACTGGAAATACAAGCTATAAGACTAACGTGTCCCTAGAGAGAGGTCAGCCTAAAGACAAAGCTGATACAGGAAAGCAGAGGCAAGAGACGGCATTTACATGAACTTTTTAATTCCTGGACTTAGCCATGCATGCAGCCCCTCCCAGTCTTAAACTTTCAACTGTGCAAATCTGTAAAATCCTGTTAGTATTAAAGCAAGTTGAATGGGCTTTCAGTCATGAGGAAAAAAATCCCAGACACTTGGAAAAAAAAAATCCTCTAGCAATTCTGAATTGGGGTCTAACCCTATAGGCTGGGTTTGCATTTCAACAGAAAAATACAGCTGCCTATTCCTACAGAGACAGTATCATTCAGCCAGCTCAAGAGTACTAAAGGCCTAAAAGCATTTCCTAGACCATTTTCTCAAAATTAAAACAATTTTGAGGGAGAAACACATCTCAAACAAAACAATAAGTACCACTCTGAGGTATGATATGACTTGACGTCAAAATAGCTATATGCTATACTATGGATGGTAATAAAAAGAATCAAATCCTTCACATGGAGATACACATATAAATAAGTGCATTCAGGCTCAATAAAGAGAACTGCAAATTGATCTACTTTTGATAAAATTAAAGTACTAAAGGATTTTTAATATACTTAAAGAGGAATATGTTTTTAATGTTGAGGTTAATGTTGAGCTATTTTCATCAAAAATGGTGCAACAGTAGTACATGAAGGAAAGATTTTCATACTCATTTTAGGTAGATAAATGAATTTGTTCCTAGCCAGCTAATTCAACACAGATGTCCCTTCACACAATAAAACCTATGATTACAATTCCAAGGCTTCCTTAACCTCTTGTTATTGATATTAGGTCATTATTTAGCACCTGCTGCATGCAAATTTATATTTTACATTTGTTTCTTATAACATAGATCCTTCCTGAAAATTCCAGGGATATTCATAAGAATTTTATTCCTTTACAGTAGAGTCTCATTCAGAATTTAGCACAGTACAAGGCCAAATGCAAACTCACTTTGAGCATCTTCTCCTCCTCTACTTCTTCACCAATTGATTAGAGTGATGATACCACACAAACATGGAAATATCCTGTCTAGTTTTGATAATGTCAAAACTAAACTTCAGAGCAGCCATAAGGGCAGAACACATCTCTAGGATGCTCTGTAGGTCAATTAACACCTAAAATGTTCTGACCCTATTCCATAAAATCAAAGAGCACTCATAACAGAGCCTTCAGAATAAAGTTGCACTCCAGAATATTTATTCAAAAGATGCTTTTGTCTTCTTTTTCTAAGCTGTCATAAAAGGAGCACAATATGATATCAGAGAACTTGTGAGTGTTGGCCTCTTTCAGAAGTGTTAGGTTTTACTGGTTACAGGGTGAAACGGCATAGCCAGTGTGACTGTGCTAACTTTTCTCATGAAAGAACAATGTGACTAAAGTTTTTTCCACCTCCATGAACCATTTCCTTTCCTACTCTCCAGTACACAGAATTAGAAAGGGGGCAGCAGGGTGGGAAGGATGGATTAACAGTAACCACCAGGAGTCCTTTTAGTTTGAACATTCACTGATTCCACCTTTTTCTACCCCTCATTTTCTCAGGGCTTGTAGAATTTAGTACAGGTTCCCAGCGGGAATGGAATGAGGCAAATTGTCTGGAGTTACTTGTGGATAAGACCTCCTCAAGGCTGACCACCTGAAGGTGGTCACTGTTAAGTGCATCAGCTTCTTCTCCCCTGTAAATGGTTATATCATCCTCTCCTATTCCATGACCTGGGTTGGACGGCTTGGTGACTACTACTCAAGGCAGTTTCTTCCTTCCCCATCAGTGGCCCCTTCCATATTTAGTTACTCTGATGTCAGGCTGGTAACCATATTAATATCTTGCCCCATAATTTCTCAGCCTCATCAACTGTAATGACACTTCCACTTAACTATGGCAGGCCAGCTCAGCAGGTTGTCATAAACTTCCAGATCTCAAACCTTTGAATAACAACCTCCATCCCCTCTTCCATCTCTTCTATACCTTATAAGTAGACTTATTTTATCTTCTTAATCATTTCAAGGTTCTAGATTCCTCTGTGTGTGAATGATCAATCACCCCACTTAGACTCCTTACCTAGTGAGAACCGTATATCTCCACAGTTTGATTCAGGAGACACAAAAAAAGCCAGACATCACTCAGCAACCCTTAAGAATTAGTCACCTTGAAATCCTCTCAGAGTTGTAGGAGATATGGTGGGTGGAAGCCTGATGCAGCATTTCCAGCACTGAATATGGGGTTTGTGTTTGAAATCTCTGTGGGTAAACTTTTTAACCCATGGCAAGTTTTTTTTTTTCCAGAAATATAAACTGGCTCTTAGGTCTGGAAAGGATAAATTATAGGGTGGTCTATGCTAGTACAAGACAGTTTCACAGTCAGCAAGATTAAGGGGAAGGAAATAAAGAATCCATGGGAGGGCCACAAAAAGCAAATTTCTCTTTAGGGGTCAGCTTGTTTGTGTGACCTTATATCTAGCCCCTCAGAATTCCATATAAAACGTGAAATGGAAACAAACTCATTCACTTAGCAGAAATTTGCTTTATCCAAAAGTTGTTCTTTATACATCTCTTATTTTTCTTAATTGAGACTAAAACCAGAAATGGAGTGTACTAGGAATTCATTAGAGTGAAATATTTTTTCTCTCATTTTCTCCTTCAAGCAACTTCTTGGTCTACTGAATGCTTATGAATTATACAGACATGGGTGAGTAATTAAAGCCAAGGATTAAAGTGGATGAGACACTGATAGATCATCAAGTCTAGATCGCAAGTCTGGAATGCTTTCTTGTCAGAATCCAGAAGATCCCAACAAAAAAAATTTCCTGATGTCTTAAAGAGGCAGAGCCTGACAGCTTAAGTCAGTGCCAAGAGGGAAACTGAATCTATTTTTCAGAAACCAACCTTATAACATACTCCCAGCAGCAACAAAACTCATACAGATTCAAGTCCTATTAAGAGAGCCAAGGCCCAAAACTGGGAGCTTGAGACTGGCAGAAAAAAAAAGAGACTGGATAGAATCACATCTATGCTCACACCAAGTGCAAACAAGAAGTGGGTGAGTTCTTCAGTTCACCAGGAAAGTATGGGGAACACATAAAAAGACAACACTTGTATGTAGATACGTCACATGAGGTCTCACCTCACTGGGTGTGGGACACCTTGGATCAAGTACCAGCTCTGGAGCGAAACTATAGCTGAGCCCCATCTATCTGTGACAGAGTAAGTGGAATTAAGAAGTTCAAAAAGTGAAAGTGAAATACCAGATGTGAAATCTTGTGAAAATATAAAGCATGTATGTAGCATCTTAACATTGTTACTATTTATATACAACTTCAGGGTCCATGGAAACATCTAGAATATATTTGTGGGCTCTACTCCTCATGAGGCTCAAGAAACTTACTTGTTTAACTTCAGACCTGCAATTGGAGTGGAAGAAATATATGGAATTGTTAGGTTGTTTTTAAGAGAACTAGAAGGCTATGTGGAGTGTGGGTGATACATAAAAAAAGAAAGAAACCAAGAGCAACAAGAGAGCTAACATAACAAATTCTACCTTAAATTTCCATTTAGAGATGGAAGGAATACTACAAAATATCAGCTGTACAAAGCGACTGAAAACCAGCTCATTAAAACAAATACACATATAATCAATAACTGATCATCAGTCAAAAACTAGAAACAACATATAAAGGATTACAACAAGGAAGATGAAAACTAAGTGGCAAACATGTATGAATCTCAAAACAATACTGAGTATATGAAACCAGACACAAGAGTACATATAGTCTACTTTTAAAAAGCTCAGAAACAGACAAAACAAATCCACATCAGTCTGATGGGCAGTTATCCTCAACAGGGAGTAGTGACTGCAAGGAATTGCAAAGGGGTATCTGGGATGCGGACAATGTTTTATTTCTTGATCTAGGAGCTGGTTATACACTTTGAGAATTCATCCAGAAGTGTGCTTATAACATATGCACTTTTCTTTATGTATTTTCTGTTTCCATTAAAAAATACTAAAGCAGGGTTTCCCACCTGTGTTCTATAGGACCCTGTTGCCTAAAGAAATACTATGGGGTTCTTCCATTAAAAAAAATTTGGCTTTCCGTAAATTTGGGAAATGGGGAAAGATCCAGTTAAATATATTCCCACTCTATAGGACATCCCCATCAGTGAGTCTGAACACATCAACCCTCCCTGCATGGCCTTGGACCCACCCATGTTGCCCTGTTCAAGTTTTTCTAAGGTTTCCTCTAGCCCCCAATTTTAGTCACAACAGAAACTGCGTGGAAAAGCATGGGTCTGCACGCACAGTGTACCCCCTGACTGGAACAAAACCACTTTGAGCAAACACTCACGGATATCAACCAGTCTGGATCAGCAGCACCTTTACACGGAAGAGTACACAAAATACAGTGCTGCCTGGCCTTGCGTGCCTCCATTCAGTGCTCTTGCACCCATGTAATCCCAGAGCAGGGAGCTGGCACGTTTCATGTAATTCACAAATACAATATAGTGGTGGGATACAGAGAATACAGACTTTCAAACAGAGCTTTTTGCAACTACGATTTGAGCATGCTCATGGGTTTCCAGCTCACAGAGTTTCTCCAAAATACTTGAAACCTATCGCAAGTTGATGCTTGCAATCACCTCATTTTTCTAGTGATTTATGTCAAAACAAATCAGCGCTTCTTTACAGCAAGGATTTTGCTTATTCACAGTGTGGCAAACAGCTGCATTCATTGATTCAGGCTCTTGCCTCTTTTCTCTTAAACACTTTTTTACTCGTTACCACAACTGAGATTGTGGAATTTGAAGGCTGTCTCTGTGTATAAAGAAATAACAAGTGGTGTTCTGTGTTATTATCTTTTGGACATTTTCCGCAACTTTACTTATTTATTTATATTGACTTAACTAGGCAGTTTTGCCTTTGGTTATTCATTTCTGCCAAGTTCCACAGTGAAGAAGAAAAAGAAAATCACCTAAGTTCAGTAAATTACTTTTTTTTGGAGGGGAAGGAGAGATACGTCTTCAAATCACAAATAATTTGCCTGAAGCCCATTATTTCTTTTCCTGAATGTGAGCATCAAGACCTTTCATTATTTTTGCTACTCTCCTAATCAGATATACCACCTACAGCTCCTTCATTATATAATGAAGGACAATGAGGGCATGAGAAACTAGACAGAGTATTCTCAACCAGTGTCTTAAGCCAAGGGCATTCTTAATAACTAAGATTTTAAGTAAGTAGGATTCTTAAGAATCCTAATTATCCTAATTATATTATATTGACTCCCAATGAGAAAAATATATATTTCAAAGAAAATCTAGGACAAGCTTATTAACATTGTGATGTCCAGTTTGGTGGGTTGGAATGTCCATTTGGGTTGGAAAATATGGCTTCCAATTTTTTGAATTTTCCAATGCCTCAAAGCATACTAAGACCACTATATTTTGAACACCAAACTATAGCATGCTCTGTGGGTAAATAGTAAGCAAAATTATATTCGAGACTGCAAAAGCCATTAGAAAAAGAGAGAGAGAAAATAAAGAGAAATTTTTACAAATATGACTGTCTCAGCCATAGTCATACAGTCCCAGAGAAAAGTCAAAGTATAATGAAGTGACTGTTGGACATAGTTTAGTTCTAGGACGCAGTGAGTGGTCTCATAAATAATATTTTTAATGTATTTGCTCCAGAGTGAGAAAAATACTACCCAAAGAACTACAAGGAAAACAAGTCCACTTAAGAGCAAAATTACTTAAATTTTTAATAAAAAATAATCCTAGTACTAGGAAAGCATAATACATTTCATTATCGGCTACAGTAATACATTCATATTCGTACAATGACTGCACCTACCTCATTTATGTCCTGCCGAGTTTCAAAAGCATCCTTTGGCCAGATGGCAGCTCTCTGGTCTATTCTATAAAATACAAAGAAAAATTATTTCCTTTTCAAAGAATCCTTTCAACAATGCACAACTGAAGCTGGCGGCTAGAGATCCAGCCATACCTGTTAAAAACCCTCGGTGGTGTCCCACTGTGCATAGAATAAAATCCAGACAAATGCTTTATAATGGTCTGCAACACATTACAGTGCTCAAACTCTGCCAGCCTTCCTCACCCCACCTCCCATCACTCTCGCCTTGTCCCCTGCACTCCAGCCTCTCTGGCCTTCTGTTTCTTGAACACATAGTGCTGAGTCCCTGCTCAAACCTTTACACTTGCCATCCCAGACTGCTCTTCCCCCAAACCTTCACAAAGCTGACTCTTCTCCACATATATGGGTCACTTCAGTCACCCCCCAACAAGGCCCTCCTCATGGCCCTGACTAGAAGCAGCCCTCCTCTTCACTTTCTATCACACTACCCTCAGTTTCCTCTTAGCACTTCTCACTATCTTATACTGTTCATTTGCATTTCCACATTAAAATGTGAGCTCCAAGAAATTAGTGATTATGTCCATTTTCTACACTGCTGAATCCTCAGTACCTAGTATAAATTCAGTATTCTTTTCATTCATTAAAAATTTTTTTTGAATGAATTTATGTGATCTGATATAGTTGTTACAGAAAGATACCATTTGTTCAGTGAGCACACATTTTGGAAATCTCATCTTCTTTCTTAGTTAACATAATAAATGTTATAGCAATTGCTGGGTAACATGATGAAGCTGAGTTTTGGCATTGCATGGATTCCAACAGAAGAAAAAGTACTTGAAACAAGGCAGATTTACTTGGAATCTTTTTTTTTTAGATTAGAAACAAAAAAACAAATCTCCCCCACTATAGTAGTGTGCCAATATTAAAAGAGCTTCTCCTGGATTCTATGAATGCAAAATTGTGGATAGCCAACTGAAGTGTAACTTTTCTACAAATGTTTGGTGTTCCCACATTGCTGGAACCCCTAAACACATGCTGAGCCAGCCTGTAGGGTCACCCTGCAGTGACCTTCCCTAGGGAGGTATACTGCAATTCAAAATAGCACGACCAACAAGACATTAGGATATTTTTCTCAGCCTAAGGAGAGTGATAATTTGTGAAAAAACAGTACTTTAGCATAGGATTTTTTATTTATACCAACATTTCAACTATCTATCATTAAATTAGTAGAAGGAAGTCTTCCATATCTCAGTAAAAAGCTTCCCTATCCATCCAATTGCTAATGGAAAACATCTGAGAGTTATCTGACATTTTTCTACTCCCTCGAGCTCAACAGCCAATTTATTACCAAGTCTTTCCATTTCTTATCCCAAACAACCTTTGCATCCATCTTCTTCCCTCCACTCCACCACTCCCACCTTAGGCCAAGCCACCCTCCTGTGTCTTCTGCACCACCTCCCTGATCTTCCTACATCCCCTCTACCCTCCTCAAATCATTTTCCACACAACCACCTGCCACTTACCCTTCTGCACATTGCACTTAAGGACCAAAATGGTTAAGGTATCCTCTGACATCCTGAAGAGTTTAGCATCTGTGCACTCTTCAGCCTCAATCCATACCACTCACAGTCTCTGTGCTCCAGCTACACTGGCAATTCTTGCAGTTCCTTGGAGGCACCATGCTCCTTCCACCTCAGGCCTCCATCTGTGCTGCTCCTGTGCCATAATGCTCCTCCCTTTCCATTTTCTCTCCTGATTAATGCATTCACCCTTTAGATACCAGGCAGCTCCCAATCAGATCTCCCTTTCATATGTCCTACCCACATTCTGATCTTCTACATCTGCTACGAGCATGTCTTGTTCCCTCATTGCGTATAATTATTTGTCTCTTTCTCATGATGCTACACTCTATGGAGCAGGGACTATAAAAGTCTTGCTTAACATTTTATCTCTAGGGCCAATCCTGGCATTTGACACACCGCAGACATTCACATATTTGTTCATAAAGTATTCATCTCAGGGTTATAGACAGCTGCCATCTGGCATATTCCTGAGTTTGTGCATGATTATGATACAACTCATGCTCCCTGCTCCACCCGTAGCATGCTAGCAGGACTGCAAGGCTGGAAGGACTCTCTTTCCACAAGCAGTCACATTCTTTCCTGTGGAGACCTGCCGAAGATGAGCAAGTGGCTTTCCAGCCCACAAGTGGAAAACCAAGACCAAGAGCAAAGAGGAGCGTCCACACACTCTTCAGAGTACTTATCTGCCACCAGAACCTTCCAGCTGGACACTGCCTCCCTTGGACCACTCCTAAGAGCTCAGGCTAGTCCACAGCATTAAAGTGAGCCTCTGTAGTAGAAAGCAATATGGGATGCACTAATGCATACCCGGATGACAGTCGGCTAGCTGTATGACCATTGTTTCCTGAAACTCTTTGGAAAACAAAAGGTATATCCCAAGAGGACAACCCTCTGAGCAAAACATTCTTTATGTAGACAATAGCTCTATATGCAGACACAGACAAGATGCCAATACATTCCCGTAATATTATTAGCAACAATAACAATCCTCAATACCGGTAAATATAAAGTTCCTTTCTCTAGGGAGTCTAAGTTGTACCAAAGACATTCTCTTATTGTTTTTTTATTTTTTACTTTTTCACCAAATTTCTGGCTAAAGGGCTGAGGTCAAATATTGGGCAGCCAACTTGAAAGATAAAGAAACCGAGGCATAGAATTTTAAATGCCTCCCAAAGAGACCACTGACAGAAAACAGAACCAGCAGTCAGGAGACGTTCATGAGCTGACTTTTCAACCATGTACTTACCAGGTCAGTGAACCCCCAGAGGGGAGAATGATGTCATGGCTAGCAGCAGAATGCTGATCCCTAATAAAATGCCCTCCCAGCAGCTGGGATCCAAGCCCCATACCCTGTTCCCAGATGCTTCTCTGAAGATTAGAATCAACCAGTATTATTAAAAACAGAGATTCCTGGGCCACACACTTACTGAACCAGAATTTCCAGAGGAATGGACTGGTAACATGTATTTAGTAAGCACTCCAGGGGATTCCTCATAGGGAAACATTATACTAAAGGTCCAGGTGCAACAACCTGGCTAAAAGGGCACAGATGAGGGACTTCCCTGAGGTCAGAGTGCCTGGGAGTTTCTGGCCTGACCCCGCAGGGGATACCTTCCAGGAGAAGGGAGACCTGTGTTCCTGGAGACACTATGAGAAATTGAACCCGAGGCAGCCCGACTGCACCAGAACAGATACTGTTCCTCACCTTGGTGGGCCAGAGTGGAGCCCAGAAACAGGCAGAAGCACACCAATGTCCAGTGGGTGGGTGGACAGGGGGTCAGCTATGAAGCCCATGTCGAGACAGAGAAGAAAGGAGGTGGAATAGTCCTGGGGGTACTGCTGAACCAGAAAGGAGTGTTTGGGAAGGGATGCTGAGGCCGAGGGACCCAGCTAGAGCAGAGGTCCTAATACGGCATCATTATGAATACCAGTGACAGCATCACCCGGTTTGCTGAGCAGGCTACAGAGCACTTGGTTCACATCACCTCCCATAGCTCACTGGCTTGTATCCATTAGTCACCTGCTCCCTGTGCCTGGCCCTGCTCAGCCCAGGAGACACAGTGCTTGCAGGCAGGCACTGCAGCTCTATGGGCAGCTCGGCTGATTCACACTGGCCTCCTTCAAGTACCTGCCAAGTCTCTTAGCTTTCCTGCCTCAAGCTTTTTTCGAGGCAGACCTTACTCCCTCAGCCTGGAAGTGTGGGAGAGTTACCTCCCTGAGTCAATCCTCGGCCTAGAGAGAAGGGAATGTGTGGATAAGCACTGCCGCCAACCCCCTTTCAGAGAGGTTCATCCGAGGACTTTCCGCAGAGAGAGAGGCATCTCTTCATGGATCCGGGCAGCACTAGGAGCCACAGAACTGAAGAGAAGAAATAGAGGATTGGCCATGCATTCACAAGTCTGAAATCCACCTGTGCCCTCTTGAAGGTTTTATTTCTCTCTTAAAAAAAGAGTCATGACTCTCTTATCTTCATCTGCCCTCTTTTCTCCGTCTTCACTGCCACCATCTCCTCCCATGTGGATGACACATTAGCCTCCAAGATAACCTCCTGCTTCCGCACAACACACACCACAACCTAGAGTGGTCTTTATAGATGTAAATCTGAGTGTGGCATTCCCTTGTCGATAACCTCCAATGGCTTCCCTCTGGACTTAGACAAAATGTTAAATCCACAACCTGGCTACCAGGCCCTGTGCCGTCTGGCCATTGCCACCCTTTCCCATGTCATCTGGTAACATTCCTTCTGCAGTTCACAATACTCCCACCTTAGGGCCTTTTTTCTGTGTCTTGAATGAGCCCGCACCTCTGCACCTGCTATTCCCAGAGAGCATATGCTAGTTAGGATACACATTATCATTTCATTTTACAGCAAACAACAAATACCATACACGCCTTCAACAGAAACCCTGTGCTTACCCATGTGGTCTTGGCACAAGTTGAACAGAATCTGGATTAGTGTTGGTCTGAGGGGCAACAGTAACTCAATGATCAGAGACAAGTGCTTTTTGCAGTTACCTTAAAACTGGTTCTTAATTCTCTTCCATCAATTCCAAGTTCTTCCCATGCCCCTGAGCCCCTCCAACACTACTGACATTGTCTGCCCAGCACTTTTCATCTCCACTCCACTTCTGACAACATCCCTCTCCCTACAGGAGCTCCCCCCTCCACATACACATCCCGAGGGCTCCATTAGGTGTGTCTGGATTTATTCAATAGGCTGGGTGTGGCCAAAATTGTTTGTTCGAGTTGATGTTAAATTCAAGGCGTTGTTTAAGAAGCTTCTGAAATCTGGCCTTACCTGTGCCTCCTTTCTCAACCTTTCTACTCCTGGACCCCACCCCCACTTGTATGGGCCCTGGTATTTCCTTTGTTCATGGCACATGTGGGGTCAAAGGAACTTTCTCAGAATGCTGTACTACTAGACCCGAGAGGCTTGCCCTACTCAAAGGGTATAAGTAGAGACCTTCTGCTTTTATCTACAGAACATAACACTCAAATAAAGAGGTGCATAGGACACAAATTCTGGTTTTAAGCATCACCTGACCCTATAAAAATCACCTTTACTGTTTGCTTTCTGATACCAACTGACCCAACCCATGAATGCCTTTTAAGTTTCCTCCAGCTAACAAAAGTAAAATATAAATCCATTTTCTCCTAATTTTCCTGTCTGCCTCAAACTGAGATACAACAGTTAAAAAAAAAAAAACTGAAAATAAAATTACTTAATATGATTGCAGAGACATTAACAAATTTATTATAGTTCCAAATCCTGAACAGTACATAGTTTTTCATTTATAAATAATTTCCTCAATTACAAACTCAATAGGGACTCCATGGGGAGAAATTTGGAGAGCAAAAACTGAAAGAATATTTGTAAATCACCCACAACTATCCCACCTGAAAGTAACACCAATAAAATATTGATTTTTGTCTGTCTAGTACATATTTCTGTACAGAATTATATATTAAGCAAAAATAGTATCACACTGTAATACTGTTATGTAATTGCTTTTCCCCTTTGTATAAACAGATCATGCCATGAACATATGCCCATGTTAATAAAGACTCTCATGAAGCAGTTTTAAATATCCATCATGGAGATTGGTGTTTCTCAAGGCAGGGTTGTATGCTCTCCAGGGAGCATTAAGGACATGAGGGGCTATTGTGATTGGCCAGAGGCTGGAGGTACCTACTGACATTTTGTGAGCTAGTGCTAAAGATGCCAGAGCCCGAGATGCGTGAGGCAGTCCTGTACAACAAATTGCACCACGCTTGGCATGACTTTCCAATGTTCTCTGGGAATGTTAGAGCCAGAGGCACTTTGCCCTCAGCAACAATTTGAACTAGAAACCTATGAAGGCTGGTGGATGATATAGAAATATCTAGAATATACAAGTATGGAGGAGGGGATTGAATTGTCTCAAATGTTCTATTCTGATGAGCCACTAACGTATGATTCCACATACAGAAATCCAGCAACCAGACTATCTAATTCTCTCAAATGAATAATTATCCATTATGTTCCTGTCTTCTTCCGTGATTAGATAACTGAAAGTTTTATATCCCAAGTCTCCTTTCTGTTTATCGTTTTAAATCCTATGCCTAGATGGCTTTTACCCTTAAGCCAAAGAAATTATAAAGGATGTACACAGAAATATTTTTAATATTTTTAAATGATCCTTACTACAGCAATATTAATAGATAAAAATCCCAGAAGTAACCAAAATACATGATTTAGAATTAGTTAAATAAATGATGGTATACACACAGAATATAATATTTCACAGCCATCTATATCTTAGAATGTTTTATGATGTGGAAAAATACAATTAAGTGAGACAAACAAGTTTTACAGAAATGTGTCTCCAAGATTTCATATGTAAGGAAAAATTTCATATATATATACAATTTAAATAAATTGGTTAAGGATAAAAGAATGATAGAGGGGGGTTGGTGGAAGCTGTATGTGTCACCAATTGTGTGTATGTGCAGGACTTAGCAGAAGTCTTGCAAATCCATGACCCCATTGATGAGCACTGCAACAGGAGCCCTTGGATAACCAATCGCCACCCTGGGAAGATGAACAGTAAGCTGAGGAACAGCTTCATTCCCGTGGCCTCAGGACCACTGGACATCTAACCATCTGGGCCAAGTTCCAAATTAGATTTAAGTTTACACACACTGTCTTCTGTTCATTATTGAAGTTTGTCTTAAATCTATTCAAGTTAGATCAAGAAGCTTTCCATGATGTTGAGATCTTAGGACAAAGTCTTCCATTCAATTCCCTAGAAATATTATTTCTAACACAGGGCTATAATGACAACAATGTTTGTAAATCATGTTTCTTACAGAAAACTGTATGTTAGAGAATTTGTTAATGGAAAATCAAGTTTGTTCACCTTAGCCATAAATGAACTCACCACCCTGGTGAAAAGCCACCACTCTACTATTTAGTTTATGTGTAAAGATGGTACAGTCAGATTACACTGTGGTCTACCTTTATATTTCTGGGGCCTGCTTAAAATAAATAGTGCTTCTAACAGATTCAAGCCCTAAGACATCTGGAAGCCCCTTTCATACACAAATTCTTTTTTATGGCCACATTAAAATAATAGCAACAACATAAAAATGTATGCTACAATAGTAACAGTGGTTATGTGGGTAGTAAGATTACAAGAACTTTTTATTTCCTTTAAATTTTCTGTGTTTTCCAATATAACCATGTTTTTATTTTTTTATGAATGAATGTCTTTGAGTTTCCCTTTTACCTTTATGCCTAATCATTGTCCATGAAACTACTAACAATTTATCTAGTAATCAAGGGCACATGCCTTTAAAAAAGAAAAAAAGGAAAGAAAATGTTTCATTCCCAGAATAATTAAGTGTAGGCTCTTTCTCAATCAGTAGTTTAAGGATTTGGTGAAGGCATTTTTTATGCTCTATAGCAAGGAGGGGGAGTTATTTTTTGTGTCTGCAAGCCTGTATCATTAAGCTAAAGTCATTCCAAGTCTAATCCTTTAAATACCTAGACTGTTTTCAGTATTAAAGCCAGAAGGGGCCTGAGAAATCATGTGACCCAAACAAGTGTTAGAGGGGACTCAGGGATTTGAGTGAAGGCACCAGGTCACTGAAAGGCATAAACCCTTGCATTTCTTAATTTGAAAGTTCTTTCCTTTCCACCAGATTGTTTCTGAGCCCATGGATGGGGGGATGAAGCAGAGCCCTCACTACACGGCTCCCTTCCTATGCAGCACAAGCAAAGTAAGCTATTTTAGAACCCACTCATTACCCAGGAGTCTCAAAACACAGTCAAAACAAACTAATTTTTAAAAATTTCTACCTCAATCCCCACCCCCGACCTCCCTGCCACTGCCCCATAAAACAAAGATAGGCAGAGAGGAAGAAATCCTAAGAGCGCACTAATAAGAACATGCTGGCAATTCACCAAGCGCCTCCTCTGGCACAGCACAGAAAGGCAGACCTTGTCTTCTGTTAAAAATCTCTGCACGCCCATTCTCTTAACTCATTGCTTCTTCTTAGCAGAGCTCATTAAGAATCCACTTACTTCTATGAAAAACATTTAATAAGAAACAACCATTAGAACACATACAAAGTTGTCTACCTCAAAAACAAAAAGATGAAAGGATTTATCCCCCATGGAAAAGTTGCTGCCAGCAAAACTTCCTCTTTCCATAAAGCAACAAAGCCTTTTCTTTCATTTGGAATGTCACAAAAATAGTCAAAGCCATCAAAGCCATTATCCTTGATAATACCCCAATCTTCAAACCCCTCTAACTGGGGACTAAACAGGTGAGAAGGCTAATGAGCTCCAATTCATAAAATGTAACCACCAACTTATTAGTAGTAATATAGTACTATAGAACAGCTCTTGTTTGTGCAGACAGGGTCTTTAGTAACATTAAAGGTTTAATAATGCTGTCATAAATTTTAATACAGTGTTTTAAACACAAGCGAGTTCATCCCTCTCAAAAGTAAATTTCCTTAGCTGGGTAAAAATTCCCAATTTCATTAGCATTCTCTTACATTCGTATATTCTCCTTTGTCATATCTGAGGGTTTACAGGATTGGTACTGACTTTAGCTATAAAAATCAATCAAATCGATTACATATTCATCAAGTGACTGCTCTAAACAGACTTACGGTGTTTGTGCTGGTTCTATTATAGTGAGGGCTTAAGCAAATCAAAAGCCTCACTGGGTGTCAAACTGGAAAATGAGAGTGTTGTATTCAATGATTACTAAGGCTTCATTCTCACTTTAACCAAATGCAGCTCTCTAATTTTAGATGTTTTGAAAAGCTGCGGGTACTGAGGAGCACACCAGAGTAGGGTAACATGCAGCCCCTCCATTCAGATGCACTGAACATCCAAGTTAAAATATAAATACTTCATCTTAGAAAGGAGGCAATAAGGCAGTATCAGCTATCACCTTATTAGGACCTAGCTCCGGGCAGCTAGAGCGACCAGAATGAGCAGTTGCTGTGGGAAGAGAAGGATTGAAGCAGGCATTATAAATCAAATGCCTACAGAAGTCAGGCAAAGAGCATAAATAAATGGAGAGATCTAGGCAGGAATTATGAAAAAATGGAGAGCTGCACTTCAGCTCCAGCTAACTGCTGCCTTGTAGAAATAGAGACCCTGGTTTATCCCATCTTCGGGTCTTTTAAAAGAATGCTAAAGATTTGTAAAGCCTCCTGATTTTTAAATATTCAATCAAAGTATTTAAAAACACTCTTTAAGCCAAATATACCATTCCAGATACACCTGCAGGATGCCAAATATGAGATCTCTGCTGTAGCTCACTGTACTGCCATGGACTCTAACATAGGGATGAGGGGGGTCATGGCAAGTAGGTGGAAGAATGCAGTGAAGGAGGACAGAAGGGGCAAAATTGGTATCTGAGGTTGGCTCTGTCAAGGACATTAAGAACAAGCAAACACAGAGGTAGGAAAAGGTTAGGACAGTGGTTCTAAACCTTTTCTGGGGATCATGAGTAACATATGAAATTTTGATAAATGCCTTAGAGGTTTTCCCTGGAAAAATCAACATACACTGAATAGGCAGAACAGTGCCACCCCATCACCAGGATGTCCATGTCCTCATCCCTCTTCCCTTCCCCATGTTACTCTTATATGACAAAAGAGATTTTGCAGATGTAATTATGTCAAGGACCTGGAGATGGGTCATCACAGATTATCTGAGTCAGCCCCATCTAATCATATGAACCCTCAAAATCAGAAAATCTTTCCCAGACATGGTCAGAAGGAGATGTCTGGTAGAATGCTCAGAGAAATTCAAGGTGGCTAGCTTTGAAAATAGAGGAAGAGGCCATGAGTCAAGAAAAGTAGGCAGCCTCTGGAAACTGGGAAAGGCAGGGAAATGGACTGATTGTCCCCAAGAGCTTCAAGAAAGGAATGCAGGCCTGCTGACCCCTTTATTTTAGCCCAGTGAAAGCCATATTGGACATCTGTCCTATGAAGATTAAAATTATAATTTTGTATTGCTATAAACTACAGGTCTGTGATCATTTGCCACAGGAGCAACAGAAAACCAATATAGTATATATTTTATATATACATATATATCTAATACACATACACACACAGATACACTCACTCAAACTTCGGCAAAAACATTCAGAGACATTCTGAAGCTCATCCACAGACACAGATAAAGGCCCCTTGTGCTAGAAAGAGCCAAAGATACAACATGCTCAGAGCTCTAGGTTTGAAACTATTTCCCTTTGGCATGCATGGAAAGATCAATACCCACCCCATAACACAATCAGCTCCAAAAATCCCATTTCTGCAAGGATGGATTCATTCTCTGAAGACTAACTACTCCTTGGAATTCCTTGACAGCTCCTTGCTGAAGATCTTTCTTCCCTTTCTTCAAGTATTCATTATGCTAAAAACATTCTTCCCCCATCCCCCAAGAAGGTGGCATTTTCTACCTGCTGAGACAGCCTGGCTTCCTCCCTCCCTTTGAGCCAGCCCTCTGTCTGGAGTCTCCTGTTACACTATCATGTCTCTATCAGGATCTTACTGGCCATATGCTGGCTTAAAACAGAAGAAGAATGCTATCAGGAACGTGAGCTACCTGACTTAAAGTTGTTTTTAGCCTGAGATCTCATTTCACTACTTCATCAAATTTCACAATCCCTATAATATTTTGAGATGGACTTTTTCTTATTACATTATAATGTCCCAAGGTGATGCCACCACTGTTGTGGCAAATAACTCTAATTTAAAGATTACCAGTCCAATCTGAATACTAAACCTAACAGTACTAGACATAACTGAAGTAAAACCACTCCTGATCTTAACATTGGATCCCACGATCACCAAAAAAGGTGCCCAGAACATTCTGCTAGCTCAGAAAGCTAGATCCTGTCGAAGTGGAACATGGAAGCCAGAAGGGAAAAAGAAAAGGTATTTGGGGTCCTATGGAGGTTTGCTAAGGTATAGAAGAGAGATGAGATGTGTTTTTGCAAAGAGTGGCCAATCTGCTGGGAAGACAAGCCTCACGTATGAGGAAGGCCCCAGTGACCCTGTATCTGGTTCCTCTTCCTGACATGCAGATGAGGCCTCAGAACCTCCTAGAATTTTTGAGTGTGAGGGCATCTTTTTTTCTGAGGAAAGGTGCCACAGATCCCCGAGAATCTAGAGAGAACTGTAACTTACCACCCCCAAATGTAAGGACTGCTCCCCTCCGTGTTTCCTCATACAGGTATTCTAATTCAATCCCTGTAGCCCTTACTAATCACATGTGAATGATTCCCACCACAGGATCCTGTTAAACTTCTCACTTGCCCTTTGATAGTGGTAACACTACCATTTACCTTCCTCTCCTGTAGATGGGATATAAAACATCATTGAGAACGTTAACTGCTACTATCATTTTTCCCTAAAAGCCACTGTGGAATACTCACTCCAGAGGGCCACCATATATTCCATATGAAAATATGAATGTTTAGTTTAGTTTTGATTTTTATTTAAAAATTTTAAAATATACATGGAAATATAGTTCTATTATTCTTGCTGAGAGAGAGTCACCAATCTAGTGAGGGGAGACAAGGTCACTGCCTCACTTGATTCTAGTCAGCCTGAAACAGCTTTATTATATTAAGGCCTTAAATAGGGGGTTCTGTTCTGATCAGCAGAGAAATGACAAGGTTGAATGTCACCTGACCTAAGATCAAATAAGAATAAACAGATAAGAGATGGCAACCTGTGAGCAAGTGATAAAAAGTGCCCAGTAATCCAACTGGATAGTAGATCACCTTACTTTTGAGGTCTTCTCCAACATTTTGGGGCTCTATGATTCTCAATTTAGTATGTTGAATATTTTGAAGCACAATTACATAGCACAGCCAACTTCTCTATAGTTCGTTGATTCATTTAGACTGTGCACCCTTAGAAAAATTTTCTAAAGGTCAAGCTCAGAAGCGTAGCACTCCCTTTTCACTGAGGGAAGGCTATGATTACACTGCACACAAGATTCTACAAAGACAGCTGATACAACTAACACTTGAATTCTTTCTTCTGTTTATTTCCAGAAGAGATTTTCCATAGACAGCTGCAATGCCAGGCTCCCGTCAGAATGCCATGCCAACGCTGCTACAGGCAGCTTTCCACACACGTTCTTGCCCTGGACCCAGCGAGGTCTCCAGCAGGTCTAGCAGACCAGAGAGCCCCGCCTGGGGCTACTTTAGGACTTAAGGTCACCACCAGGATCAGCACAGAAGCCACGCCTGCTATGCCATAATCAGACAATTGCAGGTTCAAATTCTGGCTCAGCCTTTTTCACTTGTGCAGCATCAGACAAGGGCCTTAAAGTCTCAGCCTCAGACTCCTCCTCCATGAAGTGGGCCTGTGACTACCCACTGTATGAGGAAGTCGTAAAGGTTAAATGAGATAGTGTGTAAAAAGCAACTGGCTTAATGTCTGCACTGTCATCACCAATTATTATCACAGAGGAAGACCTAATCAACTCTGACATGGAATGAGAGAGAAAAATGAAATCAGCATTTTTCTCTCCAAGAGCAAGACCATCTTTACTCCTCTCTAAACCTTAAGACTGATCACCTTCAAACTGAAGACAAGTTAAGCAGGTTATTTACATTTCTCCTAGACTCGGTGATTTTCCTTCTAGGTCCCTTTAAGCAGCTTCTCTGACCATAGAAATGCAAACAAAAGTCAGGAAGCCTTGCCTCTTGCCAACCTGGCAAGCACAGGCGTTAGCATTTCTGGGAAAGGAACTCCAGGCACAGGGAAACTTCTGACAACAAAGGGCCCACCTTGGTTGAACTCTCACGGGCTCTTGGCACCTGAAAGTGTGGTTTTGTGGACTCTCTTGAGCTGGTGCTCCTGTTCTCCCCCGACACTCAGACTGGCTGGGAACCACGTGCTCTGTCTCCTGCAAAAGAAACAGCAGAAGCAGATGAGCTGTCAGCCCCATCAGTTCCGGTGGCATTCCTTGGCTAGGGTGGGGGGGCAGCAATACAAAACACACTCCACTGACTGTAGCTGGGGAAGGGGGCCACTGAGTGATCTGAAATTCAGAAGCCTGAAATTCAGAAGCCTCTTCCTATCAGTCAGTTGCTGCAAAATGACAAAGAAGAAAAACACCTAATGTTCAAAAGATATGAGACAGTCATACCATGAAGACTTTACAGATACTAAAAATATTATAGAAGAGTATTTAATGAAGAGATATATCTGAAAATATAAATTCTAGAATATTTTTCACATGTGCTCATTTTTGCAAAAACAAATTTACATATGAACAATGTACACCCACAAAATCTTAACAGTCACTAAGTCTGAGATGTCATTTATTTTTTCTCTTAATAATGACTAACTGTGAGATGTCATTTCTTTTTCTTCTTTTAGGGGCTCATCTATATTTTTACAATAAACAAGTATTCCTGTAATGAGAAATAAATTTAAGTTAGGCTGAAAACTAAGGAACAAACCACTTTTATAAATTCCACATCCCAAGCATACTTGATTTTGCCCTTCCTCCCTCCTTGCCACACACACACACACTTGCCATTGGCTACACTGCATCCAAAGAAATCACATTAGTCATCCCAGGATGCAATCCACTTTTTAATTTAGAAAACTCCAGAAAGCTAAACTCTCTAGAGAGTATCAAACACACCAAAACTAAAATAAGCCTGGTTTCAATACAAGGCACACACACCAAAACTGTAAGACTTACATATGTTTAGCAGTTCAATCATTGGAGTCTTTGAGCCATGCCAAACCTCTGACAGATTTTCCTTAGGATAAAGTGCCACTCTTTATCTGATAATGAAATACTAAAACCAAAATCAGTAAGAAATTCAGTAAATGCAGACAGTCACTGTCATGCTGTCACAATAGTCATGTGATGCAGTGAACGTGGGTCCGACAGTGCAGTATCTATTGTGGTGGCAATATAGACTGAGTGCCTCTGTTTGGGGTATGGGTTGAAGACAGTACAAGTGCCAACATGTCAAGTGTCTCAGAAGTCACTTTTCCAAAATACTACAATAATCGGGTGGGGTTACCTGCCAAGTAGTCATCACAAGGTTCTAAAACAAAGTCATGTGAACTCCTACAAGGACTAAAATGGGGAAGGTGAGCTGAGCTGAAGAAAAGGAATGAATTAGGCCTACCAGGATCTTTTAGTCCCATTTTTCTAAGCCTCCAGCTTTAGTCAAGAAGACCCTACATGTGTCCACAAGAAAGGGTTCCAAGAGTATATAACAGTTCCCTGGACTTAGTAGCTGTTTGTGAGAAATTCTACAGCTACCCAAACACTGGCCAAGTTTCCCCCAAACCGTGGTTTTCAAGCGAGATACCTGTGCTTACTCCTTACTAGGCATGTGACCTTAGGCAACGTAGATCAATTGTCTGGACCTCAGTTTCCTTGTCTATAAAATGACAGGAACACTCCAAGCTCCCAAGATTGCTGAACAAGATGTCACCTGAGCCTCCTGGAGGCACACAGCAGATGGGAGCCACTGATAATATTCCTTTTACAAAGTTCCTTTGAAGCTCAATATGATGAAACTAGTGTTAAGGAAATCCTTGGATACTTAACCTGAATGAGTTCAGCAAAAGAAAACCTATTTTTGTGGTGGGATGCTTGTTTTAGGTGTCTATAATAATATTTTTAAAATCATACTTAGAAGCCTCAAGATGTGTAGGCCTAAAGAAATGACCCTTTTAGTTTCTCAAAAGTTGAAACCAGAAATTTTCATTTTATTAAAACATTACCATTTTAGGAAAGTTATTTTTTAATTTTCTAAGTCAGTACTTTGTCAAATCCTTTGCACTTACAAGTGGTTGAGAAGGCCTAGAGGCCACACACTGTTGGACCCCCCCAGACTTTATGATTTATCTTAGAGATGACAAAGGAGGCTCTGGAGAAGCTGCTGCCTTCTGCTGAGGTTAGAGATCTAACAGCATTGCAAGAGGAGAACTTGTCTCTGACATGGGTGCATAAGGAGTTCTGGGACAGCTGAAAATCAAGTTTCTGATGCAAATGGACCGAAAAGTGGTACCGTCAGCTGTGCTTCTGCCCCTCTAAGGATTTAAAACTTCAAGTTGGCAAGGAGAGTTGGGGAGAGTAACTGAGGAATTTGGGATAAATTACCCTGAATACTAACCAATAGAGGAGACTCTGATGAAAAATATAGGCATAATTGTAGTGGCAGAGACTGCCTTTTCCAATGACAGGATGTTCAATCATTTTCTGAAGTGCCAGTCGAAAAACCCTAGACTAGAGCCCAAGGCCAGCCTCTCAGAAAATTCTGCATAGATTCTTCATTCCAGAATTCCTATAAGTTTGGAAAAATCATTTTTTGTTCATAAGAAAAATAAAGATTTTCATTTTCATCCTTTCCACTCCATCATCTCTTCACAGAATGGCCACAGGTGGAATAACAGGCCCAGCAAAGCCCACTTGGCAATCACTGAGCCTTCAGATAATTCCAACTTGCAGACTACACATCCCCTGGCTGAGCCCCCAGACATCATGGAGCAGAGGTAAAACCTCCCCAATGTGCCCTAAGTGAATTCCTGAGCCACAGATACCATAAATGGTAATAAATGATTGTTATTTTAAGTCCTGGGGTTATTTGTTAGATAGCTATAGATAACTAAAACACTACTACTCCCCTCTATTCTAAGATACTATCGATTATAAAAGCCACCATCAGTTTAACTAACAGCTTTTTAGAGAAAATAATAATAATGTCACATTAAATGCACCCATCACTTTTAAGGTACACTCAGATATAAGGAAGGTGAAAGTGTGAAAAGATGTGTTAGCATCGAGGAGCCACAGAGCATGCTCATAGAGCACAAATGATGTCCTGTGAGAAGGACACACTTCCAGAGCCTAAATCTGGAGGATGTAAGAACCTCATAGGAAATAGGGGAGTAAACACCAGTCCTTACTTGCCCAGTTTTAAAAATAACTTTGTACTTTCTCTTACAAGGGGAAGGCAGAAGAAAAGGAGGTGTCAATCTTATTGAATTAGCAGAACGGTAACTTTAGAAAGTATTGTGCTGCTAGCTGTCATTTACTCATGGATATAAAGGAAAAAACATAAAACAAGAACAGTAATATTCCATCAATAATTTGCCTCTGTAATGGATTTAGCCAGACACATGACAGACCAGGACTCACCCCCGTGGTGAACTCACGTCTCTACTCCATTTGGACTTCACCACCTGGCCAGTGACAAGGTTAATGAGGATTACCCAAGAAAGTGCTTCTATAGTAGATAAGGTACTTGTGGCTGACTGAGAGTTAACATACTCTCCCCACCCATCCCCCTAAGGTGACAACATCTGGACAAGAAGAACACATTTGATTACTTTTGCTCATTTAAGTTCAACATATTTAGAATCTGCTGTAACACCCAGCTTTAAATAAAGTTCTAGAACATTAAAGCAGGGTATTTACCTGAAATAATTGAGATTTATTTTTACTTAATAAGAAACAATCTACTGTATACTAAGGATGATAGTTAAGGGGGTTATATAAAAGTGAATAATATATCTGCTCACAAATAACTTTAAAATCTCCTGTTTGGTGAAGACTGAAGTGTACGAGGACAGACACTAACTTGCTTACTTTGGTATTAATGTGTCTGCCGGATGGGCAGGTCCAAGATGACCCAGGGGAATGAGGAAGACGCCAGGCCCCTCTCCTCCAGGCCTGCCTTCCTGACACCTGGCCAGGCACAGGCTGGTCGGCCCCTGACAAACAGGTTATCCCCCACTTCTGCTCCCAGCCATCGTGCTCTTCCCTTCGGCCTCACCTCCTCTATGTCCCAATTCCACCCTCAGTGGAGTGATTTGTTTGTTCTTTGCTATATTCAGGAGCAAACTGACTAAACTATGAGAACTTTCATAAGAAAGCTGTCCATAATACAAACGTTACTTAGGTTATTTTCTGGTCCGTGAGCAGTGGCTAGGATAGTGCATGATGACAAGACAGAAGCTGACTCTTAGGATGAGAAGCTCAAAACCCCAGCTGAGTCAAGGAAAATGAGCTGCCTCTAAGCAGAAATGGTGAAGTACAATATTTCGTCCTTGTTAGGATTTTAGTGAGTTCAGCTGACTCTTGGGGAACTTGGGAGAATCTAGTTTTGATCCAGTGCATGGTCACTGATTCAGGCCCTTCCAAGTTCCTCAATTTGTACAAATCCATGAACCAAAAGGAAGAAAAGAATTTCCGCCCTGATCCCCGTCTTTGCTCATCTGCTGTAGCTTGCCAAATAAGAATGCTTCCCTTGGGCCTCAGACACAAACACATCCTCTAAATCTTCCTTCCAAGATGTGGTCAAAAAAAACATTAACTTCTCTCATCATCTCACACTTGAGATTTTATCTGTGTCCACTCTATTCCAAAGTTGATTAAAAAAATTTATTTCTTTAACTGCTGACTTAAATTTTATATTAAATTGATTTTATAACTAATCACACCATTGCTAGTAACAAAGTCTTTCATTCATGAGAGCATGTTCTTCCCAAGAGTTCTACTTACTACATGATTAATACATCTGAGTTGTCCATAGTGCAGAAAAGCCTAAATATTCAGCTCTTAAAATGAACAGGAAAAGTGTCATAAATCTACCCAATCTTATATGACCCTTTCCTAAACCTGCATATGTCTGCAAAAGTGACTTAAAGTCCTTTTGAATAATTGGGAGTTTTAAAGACCCTTAGCTCTGATTAAAAAGAACTATTAAATTATCACATTCATTTCATAATTGAGGGAAAGGATGCTCTGAAAGAACTAATTTGAATTTTCATTTAAAAAATGTGTATCTGATTATTATTTAAAATGTTCTGACCCTTTAGGAAGCAAGGAACTTAAGTAACTGTTTCTTTGGACCTATTTTTTAAATAAGTTTTGCCTACCTTAGTCACTCTTTCTACACAGAAATAAATAAGTCATGAAGGTTCAAAATCTATGCATGCCTACAAAGTGGGATTTCCTCTGATCCTATTTCCTTATCTGTAATACAGATATATCACCCAGTTTACTGCTTACAGTTTTAAGAATTTCTAGTAGGAAAAAACAGACATTCAAATTATGTTGTCTATCTGGTCCACTTTTCAAGTCAAGTAACATTCACTAAGGGCTTGTTCTGTACCAGGCACTAAACTAGGCACTTTAAACCTGTATTTCCACATTTAAAACTAGGGGGTAGATTTTATTCCCCCAGTTTTCTCTAATAAGAATAGTCAAGTGGAGACAGACGACTTACCTAGGCCAAAAACATTGTGTTTTATAAAAGGGATGCCTTCCTGAAGACCCTGCAAAATCTGACTGAGACTATATTTTAAGACTACAGGTTTCCCCAATACTGGAAAGTAGAGCATTCTTATGAAACCTTTAAAAGCCAGAATGGTGTAAAGCAAAGAAACAATCACCATTAATTTGTAAAATTTTGGAAAAATTTTTGAGCATTCCCGGAACCAAAAAATAACTTTTTAGGCTTCTCTGATACCTTTTTAGGATGCATCTTGCCAACAGATGCACAAAATAAATTGAAATAGAGCACAGACGCTCACACATACAGTCCAAAGCTATGGTAGCTTGCTACTGAGATGCTGAGTATAGGTCCTGGGGAAGGAGCCTGGCGGGGCCCCTCTCACTACTCGGGGTGTGCACTGCCTCTTTAACAGCTCACTACAAAACAAACGCTCAATGTTGTTTCGATTTGCAGCTTTTTTTTGTAAAAGCGAAACTCCTTTTTAGATTCCTTTTAGTTAGTGAGAACAGATAGTAATGTAGACCTTTCATAGAAGTGAAGTGGCATAATATGGACTTTCAAAAAGCAGGGGATTCCTCTGTTCCCATGAGAGAAGAGATAGGGTATTTCTGTTCATGAGCTAAAGTGGAAATATTTCAAAGAAATAAACAGCTGATAATTCATCTAGACCTGAACAGCTTTCAAATTATACAAATCTTGATAAATTGGGGAGAACTTCATTATTTAGAACTATTAATATTGAGACATTGCTACTTTTAGTCAATATTTAATTCAAAATTGAATAAAACAGGACCAACTGTGTCACTCAAGCTAGAGAACCCAGATTTGACTCCAATCTCCTAAACCCAAATTCAGAGTTCCTTCCACTATGTTTCAACATCCCATGTTCACTGTTGTCAAATGACAAAATGAAAACAATCTAGTAACTAATTTGGTATGTTTTATTCAAGGAAAAACAATCCACGTATCAGGAGAATACAGTGCCTATCAAACAGTGGAGCTCTCCTCCCCGAGGGATTTGAGCAAGATCAAGTTTGCAGAGCATTACAAGAAGCAACCCGGAAACAGAGCATGCCTGCCTAAGCAGTAGGGGGCGCTTCCTTATAGAGCTGGCAAGTCCTATTTTCTAGAGTAAGGTAGCTGAAGCCGAGTCTGGGGACTATGATTGCCGTATATGAGGGTTTCTTGGCAGGTGTTTTTCATACCTACAGGCTGACTTAGGCTTAGATTTGAGACATGGATTGAGCCATCGGAGTGGCCTGCATTTTATGGGTCTTGATATACAAATTAACTTTATTGATTCCCCTTCTGATCAAAGGCTCAATTGTACTGAGAGTATTCACCAAAATTTAAAGTATTAGCACCACTCTGAGCTACCACTTCTTGATGATGTTGGAGTCAGGTTGTATCTCAACTGAAGTAAAAGTTAATGGGAATTCAGAGGTTAGGACTCTCAATTCCTCAAAGAATTGAATGACATCGCTGGGACTGAGCAACCCACCCAACTGCATTATCTTCATTTTGCTTCATTGGATCAAAGAGAAGATCTTCAACTAAGATGGAAATAAAAATATTCCTTTGTTCCAGATTTAAAGCTTTGTTTTTGGAATGTTTTTCTTTCTCTCTGGTTACATTTAGCTTAGGAGAGAAGGCCTTAAAAAAAAAAAAAAAACACAGTTCCTATCAGGCTCTGAATACCAGCTTCCAATCTGGCCAACTTCTGACCGCAGAGCTACTTAAAAATTCTTTCAAATAGCTTGTCAGGTTTCAGCCAGGCCAGACAGTAAACATTCTTGACAGTATTGAACAACCCCAAAGATGCTATCCTCCCAAAGTCCAGAGCCCCTCCCAAAGACAGTCAAAAGAAAGGCAGACAATTCCCCTGAGAACTAAAAGCAGTTGGCAGGACACCAGCCACAAACGGAGTACACTACGCGTTTCTGACCAGCCGTATCTAGCCCCAAATGGGGTAAAATCCACATTCCTGTCTGGCCATGTGTTGGCGGTCCCCAGTCTGCCTGTTGAGCTGCCTCTGTATGCGAGAACCCAACCACCCGTCAAGTTCTCAGGCAGGCAGAGAACCAAGCCAAGTTCTCAGGACACAAAACAAGACAAACAAGGAAACAGCTGTCCTGGGAGAGAAATGACAACCAGTGGGTACCCATCACCAAATTCTCAAGAGTCTGAATTTGGAAAGGAAGGGACAATGCCAAGTTTTCCGTTCTGGTCCGGAAGAACTGAATCTGCTAAAAACTCTCACCCTCCACCAGCTTCTGCTGGTTTTCCACAGTTCCTGTCTTCAGGTTCCAGAGCAAGTAGGGTTTAGAGTAGACAGTGTAGTCCCAACGTTTACCAGACTCTGGCAAGGTTTGGTATTAGTTTTAATTTTAGTTTGCCCTTGGCTGTTTAAGGGGGCAACACAGAGCAGGTTACCGGAGATCTCCTGGAGGCCTGTCAAGCCCAAGCGGGGCCCACACGGGGGCCCTCCCTCAAGGCAGATACAAAGACATTCGAGTTGATGTGGAAGGATATGACAAAACCTTCAAGGACAGTCTTTTTTCCAGTGTCTCCATTGACTGTAAATGAGATGCCAATTTCTGAGCCGGTGTTGATGGAGCCCAGGGAAGGTAGGTGTTCTCCCCTGGGAAGGGGAGCCCAGGTGCTCGGGTTTCTGGCACTGGAGCTGCTGCAGTGGGAAGGCCACTAACTTGGCAGACTTTTTTTTTACTCCTGGGGGCCCTTCAGACTGGAGAGGGAGTTGCAATAGATGATTAGTAAAAGCAAGTACTGCAGTAAGAGACTAGCAACAGTCACATCAGTCTTACAGTCTTTTGTTCTAGGTATCTTTTGTGTCATCAAGTTTACATCAGCCTTTTGCAATGAATCTTCCAATAAAGCTCTTTTGGAATCCTGAAGCCTTTTGGAGATTTCTACATGACCATTAATTATCCTGTGCTATTTGTTTGTGGGAACCCTTGGTTAAAATAAATAAAACTGAGACTAGCCTTGATATTTCCCTGAGATGCTCAAAATGCATCTCTCTGTATGTTCATGTACATCATTATGTGTATGTTATAGATATGTGATATTACCCTGGATGGTACTGCCAAAATTAATTTGTAAAGAGTTCTATTTAGTTGGCTTAAAATTATGCATCTGTATACATCAAGTATACTCTCAGAAATATAGAAACTCACACAAATGTTCTTCATGTTCACATGATTTGAAAAAAATCTTTGATAAAAGCTACCTTAAGTTTGTTGGTTTAATAAAAATGGGCATATCTTCAGAGCTGTAAACCTTAAATATAACACAACCAAATAGCTTTTCCACCTGGATTTACTAGTCAAATCAGCTCATGCTATCTCTGTTACCGAATCTGTCAACATAAAAAATAACTTAATAAGATGGTTAACTGTTTGATGTCTAAACCAAGCATAATTGTAGAAGTAATTTAAATATAAATAAATAAAAGCTTATACTAAGTTAAACCAATGAATATTCATTGACTATGTAGATCGTTTCCAAATAAGAAAATACACTGAAACATTACTTATTAAACATAAGTTTCTCTACTTTGGGCTTTTTAGTTTTTATAGAAACAAAGGATATTTGAGTCTGTTAATAAATATGTGCTTTAACACACTAAATGATTAAAAATTGTAATATAAAAAACATGCCTCTAAAAAGTATAAGTTTTTATAATAAAGTATTTATAAACTTTCCAGTCCACAATTGCTTAGTTTTCATTATTAATTAATGTTTGTAAGGGTTAAGAACTCTAATTAATCTATGTAATTAAAACTACTAGAAAATAAGGGTGAAAGAAAACAACTGTAAATGAAAAGTAGGTTCGCAAAATTGAATGTTTTTTTGGAGAAGGAAAGGTATGAAGGACATGGGTATTTTTTAAGGGAAAAACAATTACATAAGACTGAATCAGCTGATTTAGATGATTATAATGTTTATGACTTCATTTAAAACATTGCTGGTTCTTTAATGCATTGTTTTCTAGTTTTTTTTAAGACTTTTTCTCCTCTTTTTAAGCTATCTATAACTTTAAGCATTTTGGTAAAGTATATCTTTGCAACAAAGGTTGAAACATTAATCTTTTTCTCCCTACCTATTCCTTCCAGAATTTAGAAACTCTTACTAAATATTCTAGAAAATATATGTATTTGCATAAGTTCAATAAAAATTTGTTCTCCTTGTAACAGGACACAAATGGACAAGCCCTTGGCTTGGCTTCCTTAGCCTCAAGAGGCTTTTTAAAAGTCCAATCTGAGATTCTTTTTGAAAGGTTCCAGCAAAGCAGATTTAAAAGAGACTATGTGATCAATCACTATTCTTGTTGCACTTACATAAGTAATCAGGCCAAGTTTATTGAAATTAGACTTAATTTGCAAACAAGTGAGTCTCACTGTGGTTATCTTTGATAAAAATGGGGATAATTTGAGAGAGAAAAATGTCTCAGTATATACCTTTATGGTATCAGATTCTAGTGCTACCGTCTTTGAGTTTTTGTTTTCTGTCTGTAAACTGGACCGGATCCTGAATTCTGGTTTCCTCCAATCTTTGGCTAAAACTCTCCCACCTAACATTTCCAATTTTCTACCACTGTTTGGATTTGTAACCACCATGAAACTAAACCTGCCTCAGCCCTTTTCCTGAAGCCAGACAAGCTAATGCCGGACAACTTGATGTAAACTTCATAGAAATCACCACAGCTCATGTGTGGACAATCTTATACCTGAGGCTATGTAGCCACTCAGAGAGATCACCGGAGACATTCAAACTGCAAACCAGGAAAACCTATCAGATTGGGACTGCCTGCCTTCACTCCCTCTGAAGATGCTTTGAACATGACTTCTAGAAATTTTCTCAACTGGCTGCTCTCCACAAACAAACTAAATTTATATTTTACTGGAACTATTAACCTTTGTTTTTCTTTTGTTCCACAGAAATGACTCTCATTAAATCACCTGATTGCTCACACCACACAGAGACCTAAGTTAGGTGGGAGCTCACCTGTAACACCACTTCCTGAAATAAAACATCCTCATAGTCATTCCTAAATAATTATGAAGATATGTGTTTGCTAATACATCACCTGTGCCTATACAAATAACTCAGAAAAACTTGAAACCCAATTACACATTATCCAAAAGAAAATGTAGATTGACTTAGAAAGGTAAAACCTACATCTGATTAAAACCAATTTGAGTTATTTAATTGGTTAAATCTTGGCTTCTGGGAATCTCAGCTATGGGAAATTTTTCAGCCCATGGCTACTGTTGTCTTTACAATCATCTTAACCTCCCAGCTGTATGGTCTCAAGGGTTTTAAATGCCTGTCTGCAGTCAGTCACAAGCCAAATGGTACCCATCGGGATCAGACAACTGGATGAAATCAACAATAAACACATAAATGATAAAGACAGTGATTACAGGGCCCTAAAGTCTGACAACCCAACTAGTGGAAAGAGCAAGTACATGATTCTTAGGCCTGACTACATCAACAGTGATAACCGAGAATAAGACTATTCTGGTTGGTCATACTCTGATGGAATGACCAAAAGTGGGGGAATTGTTAAAATCAAAAACAGAAACCAGCCTTGAAAATTCCCTGAGCAGACAAAACCAGTTTAGTCCTACAAGCAAAGCTTAATTGAGCTTATTTCACAAGACTAACTTGACCTGGGTCAGTTATTGTTCATGTCTCTGGAAATTACAAGCAAAACTTAAACTGTTCCCCAAAATTGATTTGAGGTAACCACTCACCAATTCCCTATAATTAAAATTCTAATATCATAACCAATCACATTTTGGTTGTTTGTGAAGAACAAACAGTCACTGCCTTCCCACTATATAAGCTGTGCTATGACAATACATCCCTGAGCCTTGCTCCGTGCTCTGGTTTGAATGCTCTGGGTTTTTTAACTATCTTTTTGGTGTGTGCACAGTAAACTTTTACTCATGACTCAATGTTTTTACTTCTGCTATTTCTGAACTTTTGACACCTTACTTTCAAATGGACTTCTTAAATGAACAGTCCTGTCTAATTGGAAAGTTCCCCATAATGGCCATTGTGATTCTAAGTTGTAAAAGCTTGGTAAGATTTTGCCTTTGGTAAATACCTACATTTTTTAAACATAAAATAAGCAGGTGTATCAGCAGGTGACATGCCTAATGCTGTGTAACCTGAAGATCCCATTTCTTTAGCTAAGCTTTGGATATCTCAAAGCCAAATTAATACCTAGGAGGGTTGTGTCCATAGGTTGGGGATCCTGTGGTGTTTACAGGGCACTTGTTGCACAGAAATATTTTTTGAGGTTGGCAAGAGACTTTGTTTCAATCTAACCCATTCTGTGACCAATTTATCCTAGCAAGGGAGTCTTAGAAGTAGGTGGCAAGCACTCAAAACAGCTTTTAAGTGCTTGACCTGTGCCCACCAATTTTGCAGCTTGGGCTTCTGAGATTCCCATTAGCAACAAATCATTCCTTTCATGAGAAGAGTTCTTTATAGTAGTGATGCCCTGACAGCTTTTAGTAATCTTACTTGTGCCTACTTCAATTTGGATGTGTCTTTGGTCAAAACAAAATGTCCAAAGTTCTTCTCTTGATTTACCTCCCAATTCCCTAGTAGTTCATGCTGTGGGCTCACCTCAAAGTTTTATGAGTCTCTGAATGGCTGCCATCTTGCTTTCTTTGGATTGAAGAGTATCCACTATTTTCCTTGAAATAACCCTCCCAAATTCTACCAGACTTACTGTTCCTGGCTGCCTGTACACAGTTCCTGAGACCTCTAAGTCTCACTGTGAAAATCTGGAGTCTCTCACACCCCAATTTTCTAGGCATAAGGATTAGGACACACAAACCCAAAGAGCTCAGAATGCTAACTGAGCAGAACTGGATCCAGAAGAGGCTTACCAGAGAGACACCTTCGCCTGCATGTGGGAGCCATCCCTGGAATCTTCAGCAGCTGTCTTTAGGTCCCAAACATCACCAAAATGGTCAATGCCAAAACTAAAACAACTCAGTAATGAGTCTGATGTCCTTTATTCCGGGGAAAATAATCCACAGATGGAGGAGTGCAGTGCTTAGCAAGCAGTGGCGCACTCTTGCTGAGGGATCTGAGGCAGGAGACTTTCATGGAGTGCTAGAAGAGGCAGCATGGAGATGGCATGCCTGGTGAGGCAGTGAGGGAGTTCTGTATGCAGCCCGCAGGCCCTGGTTTCTGGGGCAAGGAAAGCAAGCCAAAGATGGGTTGGAGGATTGCAACTGGTGCAGCTTAGAGTTCCCTGAAAGGTGCTTCCAGTAAGTACAGGCTGACTTAGGTGTAGGTTTGTGATGTGGGCAGGCCCAGTGGGGTTGTCTCCATTTTATGGGTCCTGATATACAAATTAACATTATCACTCTAGAGCTGATAAGTAGCCCATGCAAATTAACAGGAACACAGCCACATATAAAAAAAGGTAACAGTTGGTGTGTGTGGTATTCAAGTGTAAAATCAATACAATACAATAAAGTGTAAAAGAGTCACGAGTCATTTTTGTGCTCAACAATACTCATTTTTTTCCTGTGCTGCATGTAGGTAAAGGACACAGGGACTCTGAAGGGGGAGAGAGTCTTAAAGAAATGAAGGTCCTTTAATGAGCCTCCAGAGACTGAGGGTGAAAGCAGGCGGGGAGTAGCAGGATTAACCAGCTGTGTAAGAGGCAAGGATTACCTGCTTCGGACATTGTGACTACACAAAATCTAAGTACCTCGCTCCAGGAGTCCTCATATTTCTGCTCCTGCCCCACTGAGGAGTTAGGCTTTATACAAGCTTCCAACTTACTGGCTCATTCCAATTGCAACATGTCACTTAGCCTGCAGAAGACCCCAAACAGGACAAAGGTTGAAGGAAAGCCGAAGACAAACAGATTCTGGTTATGATCACTATGCTTTACTTGCTAATGGCACTGGTATCTCAAACTGCATGTCCAGGCCCTGAAAAGGGCTTACCCTGACCTTTGAACAGCCTAATCCCTCAACCATTTAACTTCTAGGATTCAGGAACAGGCCTCAGCTTTATTGGGTTCCTGAGTTTCTGACTATATTCCTTCATCATTCAAATACACAGTTCCTAACAGGTGCAACTTTTCATGCTCTTCCTAGGTCCTTCCCTCAGGGAGCTCACAGTGATGCGTGGGGATGCGGTGGTGCTAGGTGGAGGTAGGTGGGCAGTGATGACTAGATGGGCTGGAGTCATAGATCAAAGCTGGAAATATATATTTGGGAATGAGTACAAGGGTGATGAAAACTACGTGTAGTGTAACACCATTCAGCATGTGCAGAGAGAAATGACAACCCTGAGAAACACAAGTATTTATGGGACTGCTCATATACTTAAATTAGAACTCAAGCTGCAAAATAGTATACACAGTAAGAGCCCACGCGGAAAGGTGGACAGGAAGATCAAGATCAAGTAAGTGCATGTGTGTCTGTGTGTGTGTATGTATAAAACTATACTTAGTTTTCTTCAGTGGGATATGTTAATTCATAAACTATCCTATTGCTTGCATTGCTATGGGGAAAATGGAAGTTCCTATGGCCAGGATCCTCATCTGACCCTCAACTACCAGATGATGTAATTGGGCTACTGTTAGGCTGTTGCTTCCACACCCGCAGGCAGTGAGCTATTATTGACTGAGTCACTATATAAAGAGCTCTGCCCAGTGCCCTGGGTGGAGGCAGAGACTGAGATGGATTATGGACTTGCAGACTGCTAGATGCAGACATGATTCTAGTGCTCAACCTACTGGTGTGAGAATAAAACCAGGTATAAACCCTTTTTACCCCAAGAACATTGCATTGTCATTTCTCAGTCTCACCAAATCCATAGTGAACTTGCCTGGGGCTGAAACCCTCAGGCAAGACAACTGCTTAATATATATTGTTTTTGTAATTTAAGAATATTTAATTTAAAAACATTTAAAAGACAGGCAGATGAAAACCAAGTTAGTGAGTTGGGAAGAAAATGCAGAGAGAAACAAGTCTGTTGCCTGATCTTACTTATATCTTATTTCAATGGAATGCTAAAAGATTTTAACTCCATGTGGAAAATCAGGGTAAAGCAATAAAAGAAACACTAAATATTAGTAAAGTGCATTCAACAATATGACTTCTGTCCAAAGATGTTATAATGTTATTTAAAATAAGGCACTTTAAAAAGGTGTTATTGTTTGTTACAGTCTATTTACATTGAATTTTAATAAAGACATATGATTTTCATCAGCAAGGAATAAAAAATCATGACCAACGTGGACAACTGGAGCAGTGAGTCAGCACCTATAAATATGGCAACACAAGCTTAAGCCGTCCCACTAGAACTTGCTCACATCCACAGTGCAGAGGCGTGAAGGAAGGACAAAACGGCACCTTTGCCAAGTCCCTTCTCAGCCACATGGCTTCTCAAGCCTATTACAGAAGCTAGTAACTTATTTTGACTTCAGAACATCATTATAATAATCAGAAGTACTAATTTATGTATTTTAATATAAATTAAATATTTATGCATATTTTAAATCACCTCCCTTTAAGTTGAGATTTTAAGCCCCTTTAAATACCTCTTCTTATAAAACACTACCTTCCCAAGAAAAACCACCTTTTATTCTGCTTTTTGCTGAGAAAGTGAACAGTCTATTGATATGGAATCTCTACCACGTTATTTTCTGAAATGATTAAACTGTGTCTGTTATTCTTCGCTTTCAAATGTCCCTCACTGTTTCATTTTACAAGCGCCCTTGTTTATTTTATTTAGTTTAGCAAGAATGACATTATTTTCGTATTCCCAAAGCAGTCATGAGAAAAATCTAAAATTGCCATCACAAAAATTATCCCAGCTCTTCCAGCTTCTCCACTAATGTCAAGCACAAGGAGAATTAGGGCTCCGCCAATTCAGAGGAACCTCCACAGTCGGTGAACAGGTGGGCAAAGGGGCCTTCCAATTCTAGTTATTAATAAACTCTGTGGTTCCCTAGTGGCTGCTTATTCAAATATTTACTGAATACTTTCTACAGTGCCAGGGTTGGTTTTAGCTGTGGAACTACAGTGGCAAGAAAAACAGTTCATCACTCAGGAAAGCAACAACAAAAGAAAAAAAAAGTTGTAGGTTTTTGCCAAGTCAATGCAGATGCATCCCCATTTCTCACTTTTACAGTAATGGGTGATCAAATCACTGTGCCTAAGAGCACTGCAAGAAGGAAAACATCTTTTGAGGAGATCCTCTGCACCCTGACCTCCCCTCAACTCATGCTCTTTGCTCCCTCAATGCAGTTTCCTGATTCCAGGAATGCCTACCCTTCTCGCATCTTATTTATATTCTCTTAGTTCAGGCTGCTGTAACACAAATATCATAGGCTGGGTGGCTTAAACAACAGAAATTTATTCCTCACGGTACTGGAGGCTGGGAGTCCAAAATCAAGGTGCAGGCTGATTTGGTTCCTGGTAAGAGCCCTCTTCCTAATTTGCAGGTGGCCACCTTCTTGCTGTATCCTCACATGCCAGAGAGACAGGGAGCAAGTTCTGTTGTCTCTTCTAAGTGCAATAATCTGTCTCCTAAAGGTCCCATCTCCAAATACAATCACTTTGAGAATTAGAGTTTCAACAAATAAATTCTGGGGGGATAAGAACATGCAGTCTATACGATACCGCATGGATCCTGGGTCTCCCCTCAAACTCCATCTCCTCCGATGACTTAAGGCCATCATCAGTCATGTGACTCTTCCGGATTCTCCTATCATTCCCCATGGTGTTTGATCTGCTACAGTCTTGTTTTGCAGTATATGCAGAATCTGTGTGCTTGGCTTATGTTCCCCAAGTTAAAATATCTGGATATTGCATTTCTTTCACTCTTTCAAAGTGCTTCAGGACCATACAAAATGTTTGTTGATTCATTCAGTCACTCATACCATGTCTGCTGAGCACCAGTGCCTGATGCTAAGAGGCAGTCATCTGAGGATTTAGGAAACCTACACACACACACATTTCACAACATAAAAACTCGAAAGACTGGGGCTGATTTAAGGGATATGCCAGATGAATTTCTGGAAGGTAGGAGCCACGAAAAGATTTTACTGAAATGCCAGTTCCTCATTGCTTGCATGCTCATTTCTGTAACTGGAATGAGGCTAAGAGAGTTTGGCCTAGGGAAGGGCCTTGAACAGCTGTTTTGCTGAATAAATAAGAAACTGCCAAATACTAACAGCAGCTTGCATTTGCAGTATGTAAACTTCTCAAACTGCTCTTCCACCTATTAGCACAACATATCGAATATGTTTCAAATGAGTACTTGGAAAGAAGTAGAGTTTTAATTGCTTCTCCTGTCTAAATTAATATTACACCTAACAATTTTTCATATATGATGGTCATGTGAAATTCAACCCAGACTTTTTCTTACAAATTCTGAAGAAATGAAAGCTTTGGTCTTCCTACAGAACACCGAACTCCATCCAAGTACTGAACAAAAACACAGCATTAGGCAAGGATGTTTCACAGCTTTTACACTGGGCTCTAAACTTGTTCCTATGTTAATAAGGAAATGTGTCTTTCATTCTGGTAAGCCTGTCACTGATGACTTTTAGGGAATTCTAACTCTCTCACAAAATGTGGAACGGTTAACATAAAGGAGAATCATGCCATTCCAACATCCTCCTTTGAAAGACTTTGTGGAAGTATCCGGTCTCTCCCATCTTTAAAAATATTCTGTTCTGGGTTTTTTGTTTTTTGTTTTTTCTTTGGAGGGAGGTTGTAGAAGGCAGTAGGAGGAGGGAAATAACATCTCAGAAACCAGAAATGCCTAGATGGATTTTAATTTCACAGAAACTTTTTTTAAAAAGCATTTTTTAACTGGAATTAAAATAAACTACTGTGAAAATATAATACTATGCACTACACTATCAAATTAAAAATAAATTAACAGCAGTAAGAAGGTAAATCCTGACAAGAAAATTATTCTAAGATATTTAAAGAGAATAGACAAATTGAAAACAGTGGTACCTCATGAATGCCACATTCTCTTGCATTATGGCTTCTCATCCACTTTAACAATGGTTAAAAGATGCCAAGTCTTTGATGTTAGGGCCCCTCAGTAACATCCCAGAGACTGGACTTTGGCAGACTCCACAAAGGTGCAAAATATTAGCTCCCTCTTAAAAGGTCTCCATCTACAGGGTAGCCTGCTCTTATCAAAGGACACCCAAACAGCCTCTCTGTCTGATTTTCCCAATTAAAGTGGTTAGGACTGTTTATCTCTAAGTCTTTTATCAGACTTTGTGGCCACAAGTAGAATATGTAAAGCTTTTGTTTCAAAGAGGCTCTCTATTTAGAAAGCATGCTTCTTTCTACACAATAAGATCAGATGACACATGTGGACTGAACTGAATACTTCCAAGTAAAGGTGAGCCATGAAAACGCTTTTTTGTGGACCTGGGAAAACTCTAAGAAAGAGCTATTAGACCCAAACACTAATTGTAGCACCTCCCATGCTGAGCAAGTTTTTAGTCTGGAAACCCAGCAAAATTATCTGGAATGAAGGAAGAGCTTAATATATGAACTCAAAAGCATTTGGAGCTTAACAGACATCTGGCATTTCAAAGCCCAAGGCCACAGCTCCCTGCCTCAAACTAGTTTCCACACATTTCAAGATACAGGGAACCCTAAAGGAAGACAGGATTTCACCAGGTAGATGATGATGACAATAAATGAAGCAAGCCCAAAGAAATGATTCTGCACATCAGGCAACACCACTTTCTTAAGCTATAGTACCAGCTCTCCATTGCTTGCACTATTCTTAATCTGGGGTCAAGTGCCCAGGGACAGGAATGGCAGGCATTAGGTACTGTGCCAGGTGGATACAACCCCACCAGGTACGTGGTGGAACAAAGCTCCGTGATGGTCATGCTGTCACTGGACACATGCTCATAGTATCACATAAAGGTTCTCAGTAAATATTTGTTGAATGACAGTTATTAGCATGGCATAGTTTCTTGGAACATCAGATTTAAGTGAAGATTTAGAGCAAAAGTCATTCTTCCACGAAAACAGGTGTATTAATAAACTGCAGATATTCTGAAGACTTTTTAGGATGACATTCATATACCAGTCAGGATTCCTAATTAAAGCAATAAAAACAAACTCTAGCTAATTTAAGCAAAGAATGAGTTTATTGGAAACCTTACAGAATAGCTTAACAAACCTTACAAAGACCTGGAGAACCAGACATGAGGCTATCAGTTCAGAAATGTGATCTGAGCTGGTCAAATGTGCACATTTCTGCTACCGCTGAGCACTCCACATCTCTTATGTCACTGACCACAGGCCCTTATGTTATTATTTTGTTTTTAAGGAAAAAAAGCAAATAATGCTGTTTATCAAACTCTATCACAACATTGATTGTAAGGAGCACCATGATTTCAGCAATATTAAAATGTTGGAACACATGAATATGAGAATTGGTGTAAAAAGGTCGATTCTGCAGGGCACGGCTCACACTGCACACGAGCCCCAGGCACACCACCACCACGACCCCTGTGCATAGCCCAGGTCATCTCTTGCTGCAGCCACTTCCCACCCCAGTTTCTGCCCACATCCCAGATAAAAGGGAATGTGGAAAAGCAAATACTGGCATTTTCAGCTTGTATAGTAGGAAAGAAGAGGTCTGCTATTTTTCCTTCCTGTGGGAAATTCTCCAAGCACAAGAACAGAGTTCAGACACTGGGCAACCAAAATAGAATGACAAATATCCCCTATAGGGAGATTTCAAAGAAACTCCCTCTTATGGTAAAAGTTCAGTCTCCTCTGCGGTTAGAACTTAGAAACTTAGGAAAATGTTTGGGAGGCGGCCGCAGAACAGGAAAACTCCTTAGGCAGGAATCCAAGGCCCCCACAAACTGTCTGGTTCCACAAGCTCACCCCGTGTACACCCTAAGTGCCGGCTCACAACCTGGGTGGCGACTCATGAACTGTTGGCATTATTACTCATGTCTTTCATACATGGTGCATTCCCCCAAATTAGGAAGCTTCCCTGCCCTGCAATTTTTCTCAAATATCTCCCATTTCCCAGCTTGGACCAAAAATCACCTCATATGTTAACTCTTCCAGATAGCCCTCTCTTTGTGACCCCTTAATCCTTTATACACATCTCCATTGTTGAAGAGGTCCCCACTCAATATCTAAACAAAAAGCTGATTTTTTTTGCTTGTTAAAAGAAGGGAAAGCTACACTTACAAAAGACATTCTCTGTTAGCAAGGCAGAGGGAGCTGATTTTATACTGGGTTTGAAGATCCTTTAAGTACAGGGTCTGGGAGAATTCCAGAAGCTGGACTGTTTAGGCATTAGCAGACCTTTAGCTACAGAAACATCACTGGAGTGAGGGAGTTGTTGACTGACTGACGTGAAGCGTGCTCACTACGGCTGAGCTGTTGCTGCCTGTCTAGTGGTCAGTGTGTGTGGAGGGTGGGAGGCTGCAGTCACTAATTGGCTAGCTTGCTGTAAAACAGGTTCTGATATTTACTTGTATGCATGGTCACAGAACAATCAGTCTTTCCCTAAAAGGATAAAGACTGTTCATTCTCACTATTAGGACAATATGTTAGGATGTAAGTAACCATACTGATAGCTACCATTCTAACATTTACTGAGCTCTTACTATGTACCAGGCATTATGTGAGTAATTAAGGATTATCTCCTTTAATCCTCAGAACAACCTTATAGGTGGGTGTTATCTCTCATTTCACAGATGGGTAACTTCAGGGCCTCATCGGATACAAGCACTAACAGAATGACAGCAGAGGCTGAGCTCCACCCCAGTACACAACATGGACCCTTCTGACTGTTCATGTCCTGCCTGCCTAGTGATGAGCACTCACCTCCAGCACAAGAACCAAATCTCTTCCCTTCTGTGTCCACAGCTACACTGGTTCAGGGCCTCTCACGCAGAAGCCCCCTTGATTCCACTTTTTATTTTGTTTTTAAGGAAAAACAGTAAATAATGCTGTTTAAGAGAGGGTTGTGAACCACTTACTGTTCAAAGCCTTATCTGAAGGTCAGCAAACTCAGTATCCTGCTCCAGCCAAGGCCACACCAACAATAAGCCAACACCAGGTACAGGCTGTTGCCCACATCTGTGGCTTTAAGAAAGCCAAGCCTTAAGATAATATATGCCATCTGGTTTCTAACTACTCTGTAGCCAATTCTCCATCTTTGATGCAACTACTAAGCCTGAAAGATTGGCCATCAGTCTACCTCAGCTTTCCCAAGGCAACAAGATTCCAGGAGCCTAAAAACAAAATGAACAGAAACACCAGCTGCAAAAAACCAGCAACTGATGATTTTGCCACATTCTGCTCATGTGCACACACTAAAAATAGGACTACCCCAATCACCACTCCTGAAGAAAAGCATCCCCATACCACATAAAAAAATTAAGTCGTATAAAACATACAAAACCCCATCCAACTCACAGCACTCACTAGGCAAAGGCCCTGTTGATACTGATAAGGATTGCATTAAAAGGTTTCCCTACCCTTGCTCCTAGTGATTGCAGTAAGAAACTGCTCTGCAATTTATTCCTCTATTAATTATTATATACCCTTTTCCCAACAAATGAAAGGAATGTTCAATCCCTCCTTCCCCTGAGCCCAGCTCGGTCTTATCCTCCAGGGCCCACGACACAGTCAGTATCTGTGGTAACCTGTTTGGTGTGTGGATTGAAGGGCCCACATGCATTTAACCCCCCCATCCAAGTCAATAAAAAGCATAAATCAATTTTCAATACAACCATAAGAATAAGTAATACCTAGTAATAGTGTTTGGTTAGTCATTCAATTAGTGTGACCTTAAGCAAGTTAAACTTGACTTCTCTGTGCCCCAGTTTCATTATCTGTAAAAAAGAATGAGGGTACCAGCACTTTATAGGGTGCTTGTGAGAATTAAATGAATTAATATATAGAGAGAACCAAAGGTAAGGTCAGGCACGTGGTGTCTAGAGTTAATAATACAGTGTTGAATCCCGGATTAAAATAGCAGTGTGAGAGGTGAGACAGAGGCTTCCTCCTGAAACCACATAATACAAAAATATAATTAATACAACTAATCCTGAAAGAGCTACAAGAAAGAGGGCTGAGCCAAACTGCATACACCTGGATAAAAGAATAAACCTCATGGAACAGTGTAACATACCTAAGCTGTGACCCAGCTGGACCCAAGCCCTTCCCCCACCCCAGCTCACCAGCAGGAGGAAGAGAAACTGAGCGGGGGAGAGAGTGGAGGCCTGGGACTGCTGAACACCTAACTCTGGAGATCTGCTCTGGGAACACAAACCTACATTTCATGAAGTTTTCATGATACTCTCGTGGTTAAGGAGTAGGAAAGCTAAGACAGGCAGAATACCTGAAGAGACTGAGATTCCAGCCACTTGCAGCAGCAGGGATCCATATCCGGCTGCTCTGGGACAAAAGAAAGGTGGGAAGTCTGAGATATTTCATAACAGAAATAGGGCTGTGAAAGGGGCAAGGATTGCACAGAGCTTAGTGCTCAGGAGAAAGGACAGGTAGACAAAATTGTCCGGGTGCACTCTGCCCACCAGGTTGCAAACTTTCTCGATCTTCAGGCGCTCCAGCTCCCTGGCTGGCTACACAGCTTGAAGTACCCCCTCCATGATACCCAGCATACTGTGCTTTTCTCCCATCCAGCCACACCTGGCTCACAAATGGGCAAACCCTACTTGGCATTAGGCCACCCAGAGGTAGGCCCCATCTGCAGCCACTACACATGCAAAGCATGCAGGCTTATACCTGTGTGATCAGCCCACAGGTTCTGGCAGTGGAGGCAGGCATAGCAGCTGGGAAACAGGAAACAGCCCTTTCCTCCCCACAGACACCAATAGCACTACCTTGCAACCCCAACATTGTTTGAGGGGCTGATCAGCTCCACAGAGTAGAGCTTCTGGGCATGAGAGGGCGCCATATACAAATAAGAAATGACAAAGAAACCTGGTTCAAAGTAAAATTATGAATATAACACCTAAGAAAGATTCAAATGAAATCGACATCATGAATCTTCCTGAAAGGGAGTTCAAAATAAAAATCATTAACACGCTCATGGAGGTACAGGAAAATGTTCAAGAACTCAGGAATGAATTCCGGTAGGAGATCCAATTGTTGAAGAGCACAATGGAGGGTATTAAAAGCAGATTAGATACAGTGGAGGAGACAACACATGAAATATAAATTAGAGAAGAGGAATACAAAGAAGCTGAGGCACAGAGAGAAAAAAGGATCTCTAAGGATGAAAGAATATTGAGAGAACTGTGTGACCAATCCAAATGGAACAATATTCGCATTATAGGGGTACCAGAAGAAGAAGAGAGAAAAAGGGATAGAAAATGTCTTTGAGGAGGTAATTGCTGAAAACCTCCCCAATCTGGGAAAGGAGATAGTCTCTCAGGCCATGGAGGTGCACAGATCTCCCAACACAAGAGACCCAAGGAAGAAAACACCAAGATGTATAGTAATTAAAATGGCAAAGATCAAGGGTAAGGACAGACTATTAAAAGCAGCCAGAAAGAGAAATAAGATCACATACAAAGCAAAGCCCATCAGGCTACCATCAGACTTATCAGCAGAAACCTTAAAGGTCAGAAGGGAGTGGCATGATGTATTCAATGCACTGAAGCAGAAGGGCCTCGAACCAAGAACACTTTATCCAGCAAGATTATAAATTAAATGTGAAGCATGGATTAAACATCAGATAAGCAAAAGCTGAAAGAATGTATCTCCCACAAACCATCTCTACAGTGTATTTTGGAGGGACTGCTATAGATGGAAGTGTTCCTAAGGTTTAATAGCTGTCATCAAAGGTTATAAAACCACAGTAAAGAAAGTAGAACAGTTAATTACTAAGCAAAGTCAAAATTAAATCAACTATCCCCAAAGTCAATAAAGGGATAGACAAAGAGTATAGAATATGATACCTAATATATTAAGAATGGAGGAGGAAGGAAAAGGAGGAGAAAAAAAGAACCTTTAGATTGTGTTTGTAATAGCACATTAAGTGAGTGAAGTCAGACTCTTAGATAGTAAGGAAGTTAACTTTGAACCTTTGGTAACCACGAATCTAAAGCCTGCAATGGCAATAAGTACATACCTATTGATAATCACCCTAAATATAAATGGACTGAATGCACCAATCAAACAACATAGAGTCACTGAATGGATTAAAAAAACAAGACCCATCTATATGCCTACAAGAGACTCACTTTAAACCCAAAGACATAACACAGACTAAAAGTGAAGGGATGGAAAAAGATACTTCATGCAACTAACAGGGAGAAAAAAGCAGGAGTTGCAGTACTTGTATCAGACAAAATAGACTTCAAAACAAAGAAAGTCACAAGAGACAAAGAAGAACATTACATAATGATAAAAGGGTCAATCCAACATGAAGACATTTAACCATTACAAATATCTATGCGTCCAACACAGGAGCACCTACATATGTGAAACAAATACTAACAGAATTACAAGGGGAAATAGAAAGCAATGCATTCATTCTAGGAGACTTCAACACTCCACACACCCTGGAGGACAGATCAACCAGACAGAAAATAAGTAAGGAGACAGATGGCCTGAACAACATATTAGAACAGATGGACCTAACAGATATCTGCAGAACTCTACACTCAAAAGCAGCAGAATACACATTCTTCTCAAGTACACATGGAACATTTTCAAGAATAGATCATATACTAGGCCACAAAAAGAGCCTCAGCAAATTCAAAAATATTGAAATTGTACCAACCAGTTTCTCAGACCACAAAGGTATGAAACTATAAAGAAATTACACAAAGAAAATGAAAAATCCCACAAACACATGGAGGCTTCACAACATGCTCCTAAATAACCAGAAGATCAATGACCAAATAAAAACAGAGATCAAGCAATATATGGAGACAAATGACAACAGTAATTCAATACCGCAAAATCTGTGGGATGCAGCCAAGGCCATGCTAAGAGGGAAGTAGTATATTGCAATACAGGCGTACCTCAGGAAAGAAGAACAAACCCATACAAACAGTCTCAACTCACAATTAATGAAACTAGAAAAAGAACAAATGAGACCCAGTCAGTAGAAGGAGGGACATAATAAAGATTAGAGTAGAAATAAATAAAATTGAGAAGAATAAAACAATAGAAAGAATCAATGAAAGCAAGAGCTGGTTCTTTGCGAAAATAAAATAGATAAACTCCTAGCCAGACTTATCAAGAAAAAAAGATTGTCTACTCACATAAACAGAATCAGAAATGAGAAAGGAAAAACCACTACGGACACCACAGAAATACAAAGAATTATGAGATAACACTATGAAAAATTATATGCCAATAAACTGGATAACCTAGAAGAAATGGACAACTTTCTAGAAAAATACAACCTTCCAAGGCTGACCCAAAAAGAAACAGAAAATCTGAACAGACCAATTACCAGCAACAAAATTGAACTAGTAATCAAAACCTACCCAAGAACAAAACACCTGGACAAGATGGCTTCACCGCTGAATTTCATCAAACATTTAGTGAAGACCTATAATACCCACCCTCCATAAAGTTTTCCAAAGAGTAGAAGAAGAGGGAATACTTCCAAATTCATTCTATGAGGACAGCATCACTCTAATATCAAAACCAGGCAAAGACCCCACAAAAAAAGAAAATTACAGACCAATATCACTGATGAACATAGATGCAAAAATACTCAACAAAATATTAGCAAACCGAATTCAAAAATACATCAAAAAGATCATCCAACATGATCAAGTAGGATTTACTCCAGGGATGAAAAGATGGTACAATATTTGAAAATCCATCAGCATCATCCACCACATCAACAAAAAGGACAAAAACCACATGACCATCTCCATAGATGCTGAAAAAGCATTTGACAAAATTCAACATCCATTCACGATAAAAACTCTCAATGAAATGGGTGTACAGGGCAAGTACCTCAACATAATAAAGGCCATATATGACAGACCCACGGCCAACATTATACTTAACAGTTGAAAGCTGAAAGAGTCTCCTTTAAGATCGGGAACAAGACAAGGATGCCCACTCTCCCCACTTCTATTCAACATAGTACTGGAGGTCCTACCCACAGCAATCAGACAACACAAAGAAATAGAAGGCATCCAGATTGGGAAGGAAAAAGTTAAACTGTTCCTGTGTGTGTACAGATGACATGATATTGTATGTAAAAAACCCTAAAGAATCCACTCCAAAACTACTAGATCTAATATCTGAATTCAGCAAAGTTGTGCAATACAAAATCAAAATTAATACACAGAAATCTGTGGCATTCCTATATACTAACAATGAACTAGCCAAAAGAGAAATCAGGAAAACAATTTCATTCACAGTTGCATCAAAAAGAATAAAATACCTAGGAAGAAACCTAACCAAGGAAGTGAAAGACCTATACTCTGAAAACTACAAGACACTCACGATAGAAATTAAAGAAGATACGTATAAATGGAAACACATCCCATGCTCATGGATGGGAAGAATTAATATTGTCAAAATGGCAATCCCGCCTAAAGCAATCTACAGACTCAATGCAATTCTTATCAAAATACCAATAGTACTCTTCAACGAACTAGAGCAAATTGTTCTAAAATTCATATGGTACCAAAAAAGATGCCAAATAGCCAAAGCAATCTGGAGAAGGAAGAATAAAGCTAGGAAGATTATGCTCCCCAACTTCAAGCTCTATTACAAAGCCACAGTAATCAAGACAATTTGGTACTGACACAACAACAGAACCATAAACCAATGGTACACACTAGAGAGCCCTGATATAAACCCAACCATATATGGTCAATTAATATATGATAAAGGAGCCATGGATATACAATAGGGAAATGACAGCCTCTTCAACAACTAGTGTTGGCAAAACTGGACAGCTACATGCAAGAGAATGAAACTGCATTATTGTTTAACCCATTACACAAAAGTAAACTCAAAATGGATCAAAAACCTGAATGTAAGTCATGAAACCATAAAACTCTTAGAAGACAACATAGGCAAACATCTCCTGAATATAAGCATGAGCAACTTCTTCCTGAATGCATCTCCTTGAGCAAGGGAAACAAAAGCAAAAATAAACACATGGGAATACATCAAACTAAAAAGTTTCTGTACAGCAAAGGACACCATCAACAGAACAAAAAGGCATCCTACAGTATGGGAGAATATATTTGTAAATGACATATCCGACAAGGTATTAACATCCAAAATATATAAAGAAATTACACGCCTCAACACCCAAAAAGCAAATAACCTGATTAACAAATGAGCAGAGGATATCAAGAGACAGTTCTCCAAAGAAGAAATTCAGATGGCCAACAGACACATGAAAAGATGCTCCACATCACTAATCACTAGGGAAATGCAAATTAAAAGCACAGTGAGATATCACCTCACATCAGTAAGGATGGGCAGCATCGAAAAGACTAAGAACAAGAAATGCTGATGAGGATGTGGAGAAAGGGGAACCCTCCTACACTGCTGGTGGGAATGTAAATTAGTTCAACCATTGTGGAAAGCAGTATAGAGGTTCCTCAAAAAACTAAAAAAATAGAAATACCATTTGACCCGGGAACTCCACTCCTTGGAATTTACCCAAAGAATACAACTTCTCAGATTCAAAAAGACAGATGCACCCCTATGTTTATTGCAGCATTATTTACAATAGCCACTGTATGGAAGCAATCTAAGTGTCTATCAGTAGATGAATGGATAAAGAAGATGTGGTACATATACACAATGGAATACTATTCAGCCATAAGAAAGAAACAAATCCTACCATTTGCAACAACATGGATGGAACTGGAGGATATTATGCTCAGTGAAATAAGCCAGGCGGAGAAAGACAGGTGACAAATGATTTCCCTCATTTGTGGAGTATAACAATGAAGCAAAACCGAAGGAACAAAATAGCAGGAGACTCACAGACTCCAAGAAGGGACTAGTGGTTACCAAAGGGGAGAGTGTTGGGAGGGTGCGTTGGAAGCGAGGGAGATGGGGATTGAGGGGTGTTATGTTTAGTACACATCTTGTGGGGGGTCACAGGGAAAACTGTAGCACAGAGAAGGCAAACAGTGAATCTATGGCATCTTACTACACTGATGGACAGTGACTGTATTGAGGTATGGGTGTGGACTTGATAATATGGGTAAATGTAGTAACCATATTGTTTTTCATGTGAAACCTTCATAAGAGTGTAAATCAATACCTTAATAAAAAATTTTAAAATATAATAATAATACAGTGTTGTATACTTGAAAGCTGTGAGTAGATCATAAACACTCATGGCACACACACACACACAGTTAACCATGTGAGGTAATGGATGCATTAATTGTCTTGATCTTGGTAATTATTCCACAATGTATATAGGTATATCAAATCATTACATTGTACATTTTAAATGTATGCAAGTATATTTGTCAATTAATCCTCGATAAAGTTCAAAAAGACAAGGCTGTACATGGTCATTACCAGAGAAGTAATATTTTCACAATTACTGCACCTGTCTAGGTATGACCTAGAAAGACTGAACTCAGGCTACAGCAGTAATACTGACAAGGAAAGAATACCTGGGAGAGAGATTCTAGGTTCAAGGATGAAAGCCTTCAGCTCACTTATTTGCCACATCTAAGAATGCTAATAGGGTCAGCATGGTGCTCAGCAACTGCATGAATAGTAAACACTTTAGTGTACATGCAGAAACTTCTAATTATCCAACTAGTTTGTGTGGTGAACTGTTGGTCCCCTGCCTTGCAATACATCTGGAAGAAACCATCTGACCCTGGGACTTTGTTAGAGGTCCAGCTCTACCAGAATCCAGCCAACTATGTCCTCTGCCAGGCAAAGGAAAGGCGAGAAGTGCAGGTAAGGCAGCCACAGAGCCGCCTTGCTTCTCACTTCTCCAAGTGTCTGCAGTGTTCTTGCCCCCACTCTGTGCCCACTGCCGTACCTGCATCCCGGCTGTAACCCCTATACTCACAAGCCTCCGTGCCAGCAGGCGGCTCAGTGCCCCACACCACACTGACCTGGAAGCCATGCAGCTCTTGCCTGTTTCCCTGGGGCTTTGAGGAGTTGGCCATCTGCAGTCCAACTTCAGGAGGCCCTTTATATTAGTTTCCTAGTGCTGCTGTAACCAACTGCCATAACCTGGTGGCTTAAAACAGCAGAAATTTATTCTCTCACAGTTGTGGAGGCCAGAAGTTCAAAATCATTATGTCAGCAGAGCCACACTCTCCTAAGTCTCTTGGGAGGAATCCTTCCTTGCCTTCTTTCAGGTCCAAGTTTAAAAAGTCAAGGCTGTGCATGGCCGTCACCAGAGAAGCGATGATGCCCCTTGGCTTTCTGGCGTCCCTTGGCTTGTGGCGGCATGACACCAATCGCTGCCCCTCCTCCGCGTTGCTTCCTCCAGGTGCATCTCTGCGTCCTCTCCTCTTCTTACAAAGACACACATCATTGACTTTAGGGCCCACCCTTAATCCATGATGATTAAGATCACATTCTGAGGTTCTAAGTGGACAAGAATTTTGGGGAGACACCATTCAACCCACTACACTCTCAGCTTACAAGAGGGCAAACAGAGGACCCTCCTGGACTCTCAGTCCAGCAGCACTGATGAAACACCATAATACTGAGCCAGTTTGGCAAATCAAGCAAAACTAATGGATAGTTTTGTCCAGGAAGGGGTTATTACTGAAGATAACAATTTGAGAAATGAAAAAAGTCAGTGTGTGTAGCACAGGCCATCTTTGAAATAAAATGTAGGCACCCAAATCACTAAAGCCTAAAAAAGCAAAATATGGAGACAGAGGGTAATTTGTATGTGTGTTAAAGACATGCTCTGTAGTCTTGCTTGCGATGGAAAAACCTTCTTCTAAAGAATACAACATTAAAAGGCTCTGAAATAAATCACATTGGCAATCAGCTCACAAGTAAGAGGAATCCAAAATAAACAAACTTCACAAAAGTACCCTAGTCTATGACAAAATGTGTTCAGAGCTACAGCATTGCAATCAGACACTGTAATAAATTCTAGCTGTGCCATTTTGGAAATTGTAACCAAATAATGGAAATTTCAATGACAGGAAAATAAAATAAATAAAATAAAAAGTACAGTTGCAGCTATTGCATTGCTGATTTTTAAAAATCTTTATAAATAGTGTTTGCAAAGACTTTCATTATTTTGTGAGTTAGAACTTTATTTCCATTGCCCAGAGATTAAATTCCTATCTCTTCCAGAATGAGTCCCTTTTTGCCCCCTCATCTGATGCCTATCTTGAACCTACTCCTGTCTCTGCAGAGTTGATAACCTCTTGGGGGACTGTGTGCCTGGGACCTTGACTTGCCATTAAACCCTTGAGACCCCATGGCTGCACTGGCTGTAAGAGCACTCATCAGATTTCTACCCTGCACGTGGCCCAGGGATGTGCTCTAAAATTCAGAGCCTGGTGCCTCCAGACTCTTCATCACAATAAGAACCAATCACTGAGATCCTGTCCTGTTTTTTAGCATAGGTGGAACTGCAATAGTTAGAGATTTAATAGTTTGTTAGGTTATGTTGTTTTTCTCGATTTCATCTTGATATTTCACATCTTGTAGAAAAGGTTACAGCTGTCAAAGTCTTTATAAGTGACCAGTAAAAAAACTGAATTTAAAAGAGCCTTAAATCATTACTGTGTGACTGTTTTTTATTTAGAGCTAAACTAATTTGGTATTTTGTTCAATCTTCTTGTCTTTAAGAGAGAACAATATCCAGGTCTTCAGAGGACCAGGCTCTCTGATTTCCAAATCAAATATCAGTTGCAATACAGTTTGAGAGACTGTACAGTAGGCAATGGGGAGGGAGAAAGTGACACAGGGAAGAGGTGGGAGCGAATAATGCCCTCTTCCTATGGCTAACATTCAACATTCAATGCTGTGCTCCTAGGCACAACATTCAACAATTTTCCCCTAGTGGTTAAATCTGGTAAATTATACCTTTAATATAGTTAGTGTTTTCTGGATTAAAACACACTAAAATCCAGCCAGTCACCCTGCCACACTAGTGGAGTGGTAAGAGAGCTTTAAGCCTTGACAGTGTCCCTTTGGTCATTTAATGCTAGTTACAGTGAGAAGTGTAAAAATCTGACGTTGGGATAACCTTGGCCTTGGGAAATTTCCTTGGCACACAGCAACATTAATAAGCCAAGCAGTCATAACATTGTAGTTCTGAGTGTTAAGGAACAAAATAAGCAGAGCTGAATATCTGTTCCTATAAGAAATCTCCTAATTGTGGCTGCAACTTATTAAGCAGTAAAAATTGCAGAGGGCTCAGCTATAAAAAATAAAAAGATCATTACAAAACCAAGCCAGGGAAAGCAAAGTTCCATCATGATTCAAAGACCACCAGCTACCTGTGCCTGGAGGCAACAGCAAAATCAAATAATACTTAAAATAGTTAAGCCATCCTTGTATGCAACACTAGCCCCAGTCTACAGCAGCAGATTTCAAAGCAGCCACCCTTTGGCCACTTATCTCCAGTAGGATTAATGTTCAAAACACAGTACTATTGTTCTGTACCTGGCATCAGTTATGTTGGTTTCTATCATTTTAACACAGAAACTGGCTCAGCAAAGTCAGCCTTTCTACTGACTTGATGACAGCCACTGCTCATGGTAAGTAGAGTCCAGTGGGATAAATGGTGTGCAGACTTCAAGAGCAAACTTTCAAACATTTTTGCATTCCTATTCGATTTTTAAGGGTTTATCATCCCAAGAGAGTTGGCTGTCTTTTCCAGGATGTTTCATGCTATTTGGACACTAAAGATGCAAAATAATTACCGCTATAAACCTCTTAGACCTAGACAGGCTGCTAACATCCCTTCCTATGTCTTAGAAGAGAAAGGGCATATTCCCTCTTACCCTAGAAAGATTGAAAAAAATTCTAATGTTCTCAGGCTATATTGGTCCAACTGGTTACTTCTACCTTGGGAGGAAATGAGTGAGGTCAGATGTTCATACCACTCATTCCTGATAGAGTTGCCAAATTAAGCAACTAAAAACCATGTCTGGCTCAATTTGAATTTCAGAAAAACAACAAATAATTTTGCAGTATAAGTATGTCCCAGGTAGATATTGGCTTGCACAAAATTCTCATTCTTGTTCAAAACATTATGAGACAAACTTATACTACAAAACTATTCACTGTTTATCTGAAATTCGAATTTAATGGGGCATCCCATATTTTATCTGGCAGCTACATCTCTTGAAAAAAATATGGAGCCTAAGATTGCAGACTTGAGGTTGAACATAGTATCTCAGTCCCAAAGTGATATTTAATCATGTTTGATAAAGTTTAGATTGGCAATTCTTAGTTACCCAAAATGTCTGTTCATTATGTTTCTGCTATACAGACTTCCCAAACAGCTTTGCTTCCAAGCTCCAAAACAGGCTAAGTCCTTGCTAAGCTGTTTTCTTTGCCTAAAGAACACCCTGCTCTTAGATAAATTTCACTAAGTACATGCGGATGCAAATTTGCATATTTGTGTGTATGCAGAAACCCTTCTCCCACATCTCACAATATTGATAGTCAAACCCACTTTCTATAGAAAGTACTGTTTTGGGACCAAATTTTAAAATGCTTCTTAATCACAGCACCACAGGGTTAGCTGGCATAACCCAAAGTCACTACAATCTTCTAGCAAGAGTAAGACCGTAATTATTCCTAAATAAAATAATGAACAGAATGAACTCTGGAGTTTCATTTAGCAATAGGGAAGAGATCAATTACTAAACTTACTTTTTTTAATCTGATAATAATGAAACAGGTGTTTAACTGAAGGGAGGCGTATATGAAATTCCAATTCCTGTTCAAAAATAATATAATGGCATGTCTGTATAGCCTTTGGTGATACTTAACCTAATTAACATTCTTTTTCTTCTAGTCCTTGACATTAAGCCATTAATACTTTAGTATTGTAAAGGGCTAGAAGAGAAAGAGAACCAATTAACTTTTTCTTGCTTGAGATTATATGCTAGTTTGAGTATATAATGTGAAAGTCATTAGCTACTGGTAAGTAATTCATTCTTCCCTTGAGGACACATTATGGGATTACACTTCCTAGTCCCTTTTGTTATGGGGTTGTGGTTATGGGGGGGTCACAAATGACCAGCCTTGGCCAGTTAGTAGAGAGTGGAAATAGTGTGTGTTGATTCAGGTCTAAAACTTTTAGTTATTGGTGCAGAACCCTCCAGACCTTTGCTTTCTCTCTGACTTCAAAACCAGCAACATTCAAGACTGTGACTGCTCAGTTTATCTGAGTCTTTAGCTGACACCATGATCAGACACTTCCTGGTGACCAGTGACGCACATGTACATGCAAGAAATGTGCTTCTGTTGGTTTAAACTACTATGGTTTTGGGTTGTTTGATGTTGCAGCAGAGCCCAGCCTAGCCTAACTCAGCGGACATGCAATTATTGAGGTTTTGGTATGCATCTAGCCAAATAAGTCTATAAAACATTCTGTACACTATTTTTAGCCCTCTGAAAATTACTGAACATTTAAGATTACATCATAACCACTTTAATTCTCCACAAATTCTTAAGACATATAAATTATCGTTTCCACTTTATAGACAGAAACTGACACCTAAAGAGCTGGTAAGTAAATGCTTAAAACCATACAGAAACTGGCTGAGAAAGAACTTAAACCCATATCCATCTGGACCTACAGATCATGCTTTTTACCACCTCACTATACCACCATTCAACTATTTAGCTCTGGGATTTATTAAAGGAAACTTCTACACAGTAGTGGGACCAGGTCTTGGTACCCCATGGAAGGGCAGCAGGGGCCAATAAGGACAAAGAATCCCATGGATGTTATTCTTTTTTCCATGCATTGGTAGGTCTTGACTATGGGCTGAATTTGTGAGGCTATATAATGTTAGAAATCATCTTTGAAACTATATAGAGGGAAAATTGGAAATTCTTTAAGTCAGAATGTATTTATCTATGCAAAAGATTCAGAGGAATTTGCAAAACAAGGCAATTTTAAGAGCCACCCTATGTGGGAGCCATCTGCATCTCTGTTAAAGTGTTCCAGGCAGTGTGTCCTTGCCATCCCCCATTTCTACATTCAGAAAACCAATACCACCAATACCTTCTTGTTCATTTTTTGAAAGACAATTCTTCTTCCACATACATGGAATATCAATTAGATAATGGGGCCCCCAGCACTACAATGCCAAAGTTTCAAATTTCCCATTGCTTGTAAACTTGTCTCAAACCAGTTATGTTGTTTTGAACACAAACTCCGATCTGAGTGACAAATTCTTTAACTTTTGAAATTTAATGCCCAGGCAAACAAGGCACATCACTTAAATTTTAAGATTCCTTCACACCAGTATTTAAGCTGAATATATTTGTATATTTCCAAAAAAAAAGGTAATAAAATTATAGACATTCCACATTCCTTCCTAAAAATATCTTTCTTTATCGACTTAATCAAGAGATTGGTTAATTCAGAGAAGTATCAGAATCAGACATACCAGGAGAAATCAGCAAACCCAAAGATTTGACTCAGAGGGCCTCACTTTAAAGGACCCTGAATTTCTCACAGCTCTGTCCCCCTGAACCTCGACTGCTGCACTCTTGGAGGAGTGAAGGGGGACTAGGAAAGCAAACCCAGAGAACTGCCTTTCTTCCTGGCCAGTAAAAAGTATTTTAAAAATCCATACCTAAACAGAAATTGAAGTAAAACCTCTATATTGGAGCTGCAAGGTCACACAAGAGAAATAATGCAACACAAACTAATGTGTCAAAACAATTATCTAAGACCAATTGTTAGAATCACGGTGAACTCATGCTCTTGACACACTGCAAGAAGCAAGTCTTCAAAGGCATATTCAGAACTTAGAAGTCTTCCTCGTCTAGCTTGGATTAACACATAGTCTACAGGCACACACTTGATCATCTACATTTGCTCTCTTACAACACTAAACTATGTTTTCTACCTTTATCTTGTATCTACCTACCACTTCAGCATTTTATTAAAAATAATAATAATAGAGAAATGTGGTATCCACATATAAATCAAGTATAAAAATCAAATGAGTATTCATATTTGAACTGACTGTTTATAGTTCATAATGCATGAGCAAAACCGAAGGTTTCTGTGATGGCTGCCCTTGTACTGTTCACCATGTAAGAACTTATTCACTATGTAAGAATTTGTTCTCCATGTAAGAACTTGTTTGTTATGCCTCAGAAGATTGGAGACTGATGAAAATTAGGCTTGGGGTGGATTAATGATTGTGCATTGAGCATTGACTCCCTTATACAGAATTTATTGTTGTTAACAACCATTTGATCAATAAATATGAGAGATGCCCTCACAAAAAAAAAAAAAAAAAAATACACTTCCAATGGTAAAATAATAAGTAACCGGGATGTAATGAATATAGTCAAGATATTGTAACAGCTTGGTATGGTGATAGCTGGTACCTAGAATTGTCATGTATATAAATGTTGAATCACTATGTTGTACACCTGAAACTAATGTAATGTAATACCGTGTGTCAACTACCCTTCAATAAAAAAATAATTAGCTACAAAAAAAAAAAAAGTCTTCCTCTTGCTGAAAAGCCAGTAAAATGCTATTTGAACTCTATTTTAGGTTTCCAGTGCTCTCAATTTCATGGTCAGTCAGCTGTAGTGGTTTTCTTGCTTTAATGTTTGCACTTTCTTAGTGGGTCAGTAATATATTAAGAAAAATATATGGAAAATATATCTATAATTGGGCACATAATCTTAGTTACTTCTTGGAGAAAAAAAAAATGACCCAGAATTAACTATCGTTTTTCTTTTAATTCGAGTCTACCACAGTAAGAATAAGAACTACACCCTCCCAAAGCAGGAATACAACGAATACTTCATAGTTAGATTATTTTGCCTGAAAAGTGTTTACGGGTTTTAATTTCTGCAGAAAGATAAAAATGCAAATTTCACAATCAGACCTGGATCCCTTTGCATCCTCTTTAACACATCTACTGGAGCCAAGTGGAAGAAACCCAATGTCGATGTATACCAGACGGAACAGCTGGTCTCCCCAAGGCAGTGGATTCGCAGCACGATCACAGTGTGCAGCTCACTGCAGAAAGCTCTCTGTATAGCCTCCTACTTTCTGTCTTCTGCTAAAATAGCCACCAGAGGGAAGGAAAGAAGGACGGCACATTGCCTGGTGCCAGCTGGTAGGGAGTGAAGATTATAGGACTTGATATACTACCACTGAATCTAAATGCCCTCTGGACAGTTATGAGGTCCAGTACAGGAAGGTGGTTCTGTCAGTCAATTCTAATCATCCACAAATCAGGTTGTTAGGGATGAATACTTTAGCAATAAAGAATGACTTCAGATTTTTCACAAAATATTATAACACAGACATAATCTATTGCTTTTTTTTAACTGGATATGTTCATTTTAATCAGTAAGGGAATGACAATAAATACAGATTTTTTAATTAAATTGTAGCTTTATAAATTTTTTACTGAGTCATCAGGGAAGTATGAATATAAGAAATTAATGTGAGATAAATAACTCTAGAAAAAGGTTCATATAGTCTTACGATCTAAAGAAAAGCTGACCACCATATGAGGGACCTCCAAATTTTCTAAGGCCTAAATATTGAAGGTTTCATTAACTCTGGGAGTATCAAAGGGTCACCCATGAAAACATATTTTCTAACTCTGTACTACTATCTGTTAATTAAGTTAAAAGCTAAACAATTGGAATCTGAATTCCTGCTAGAAAATATGCAAGAATGTTTGCCCTTCCTCTTAATTTCCTTTTCACCAGGATATATTATCTTCCCAACTCTTCACTTTGCATCACATATATATCTCACGTAAATGAAATGTACCCACTGGAGTTCTGTCCTTTTTTGCCTGTCTGCTCAAGGATAAAAAACCTTTGCATGACTTTAGCCCTTTGGAACATTTCTCCTACTTATCTGTAGGAATTATGGCTTCCTCAGTTTGGTCTCAAATGAAACTGTGTTTACTTCAGCATGATATTCATGAAATTTTTTGACAACAATACCAAGAACAGGAAATACCAAAAGACTCAACAGGAAAGACATTATGGTAGTCATATATAAAAAAAGAAAGAATGTGTGCAGGGATTCTCACAGTCAACCAACCCCAAAGTTTTCTAAGATGATGAATTACCCAAATTCTAAAGGGGAGAAATGAAACCTCCAGAGTTCAAGAGTGCACTGTTAATCATAATGTGATATAAGGCACACATACATTTTTTATTGAGAATGTAATTGACATATAACATTAGTTTCAATTGTACAACATAATGATCTGACATACACATATACATATATACACACATATATGATCATTTGTGAAATGATTACCATAGTAAATCTAGTTAATATCCATCACCACACATGGTTACAAATTTTTTTTCTTGTGATGAAAACTTCTAAGATCTAACAACTTTCTAATATACAATACAGCATTATTGACTATAGTCACCATGCTATACATTACACCCCCAGGACTTCCCTATTTTGTATCTGTAAGTCTGTACCTTTTGACCACCTTCCCCATTTTGTCTATCCCCCATATTTTGTGTAATAGTTCCCAAAATACAACAACATATATAATCTATTGCCTTCAGCCAGTTCTCTGTAGAAAAAGCATTTGCTATCTAATAAGACATTCCACACAATAGCAAACTGTTAGGAGATTATACTTTGACAAGGAGTTTCTGCTTAACACAAACTCACAAGTCTTAACTTTAAGTTCATTGTGTCAATGAACTCTGGCATTAACACCAATATAACCTGACCTTTCAGACAAGCCATTAACGTGTCCTTACCCAAGCCATTCTCTTGCAAAGCCTATTGTCTAAGGAAGACAGGGATAAATAGGAGAGGAAAACTGCAGCTGATTCTGGTTCAAATAGTCTTATTTCAGTATTTTAACTGGATATTCTTGCACTGCCTTCCTGGTTCCTGGACTTTTACTGGATCAGCAAATATACCTAAAGCCCATCTCTTTTAAATCATTCATATATAGTGGGTGCAAAATTGTAATCGGTCATTTGTACATGCAAACCCCAAGATTCTGCTACTTTACCCATGGTTCCTTCTCAGAGAAGTGGCCAAGAAGAACAAGATTAAAGAAAAGTTGTTCTTAGTGAGATTTGAATCTGACTGTCCAGGAGTCAGAAGTTTCTGATTCTAACCTTGAGATTGATCAGAAAGGTAAAAATGAAAAAAACTGGCTATCTCCATCTGGCCCCTCCTCCCTTGCCCATACCCATTCCCATCCTGGGTAGGATCAGACTGAAGATTCATTCTGGGGTCCTGAATATAAACTTTGTGACAAGAGAACCTAGAAATGGCAATAGCTCACATCTTACAATGGTAATTTTCAGCTTCAAAGAGGGTTGTTTGTGAATTCATAAAGATGGTGCCCACAGGTTCTTTACAGGTGCTTTTGGGGAATGATGATCGCATTGCAAAGCAGTTAGAACTGCATCTTCATGACAGCAATAAGCATCAGGCAGGAACTGAAGTACAAGCTCAAGTTCCCCAGGTAAATCCAGCTTTGCAAACAGAATCATTCTCTACCACAATGCATGGAAAGCCTATTCATGTGACAGTTACCCTGTGATTGAAATCTTATGAAATAGTTTTATGAACTTCTATATCTGTTCAAGTCCTGTGGAGTTTTGCCTGATATTAGACAACAACACTACAGTATTTTCAGTGATAAGTGTGGATATTACTCAAAATGTTGACTTGTCCACAGCCTTACTTCTTTCATTTGAATCTTGCATCATCCAGGCTAGTGGTTTTCAGTCAGGGATACAAATCAGGCATAACTATAGCATTTAATAAAAATATAGGTGTGTCTAGGACCTGCACCAGACTTAATGAATCTTATTTCATATTCTTGGCATATTCTTTCCAGATTATTATACAGGTTTCTTCCTCTGTAATAATTATATTCATCCATTTTCGTAAAATCAGAAGTAAATGCCCTTCTTTAGAAATAGACTTACTCATTATCCTTTGAAACATCTTGTTTTGCATGTCCCATTTATACATTATTCTTATTATGAGTTCTCTACAGACTTTCCACATTGGAAATTAGTAGTAGTAAATTAATCACTACCACTTTCAGTTTCTGTCTTCTGTATATGTTTGTGTTCTCAGATGCTTGCTGAAGTTTCTACTATCAGCTTCCAGCCAGAGTCTGTGTCTTCAACAAAGAATAATACCCTCAAGAGCCCCATGGTAATGGACCAAACACTGTAAATAATGGACATTTTCAAGACAGACTCTTGAGTATAGGTGTCTAATAACACCAGTGTGCTGAGTCAGGAGTCACGGAAGTTCAGTCAGGAAGCTGGATGGCTTCACGCGACAGCTGACCCGAGATGGAGAGGAACAGTACTTCCTCACATAGGATTTAATGGGCTGATAAGGGAAATTTCATTTAGAATATTGTTATTTTTATGTTCAATTTACTGGATCTCTAAGAAAGTCTCTTCTCATTCTACTTCAACTATCTGTAACCCAAACAATTTAGCAAATTATTGTGTTAACTATATTTTATTATTTTTGAATTCCTGATGCTCGGCATCTAAAGCCTTGCTGACTGGGAAGGGACTGCCTTTCCCAGGACTAGCCAATTCTTAGAACATATCAAAAGATTTGCCCAGGAGGGTGCCTTTCATATGCAAACTAATCCAGAGCCCACACTTGGAACCAGCTCCTCCATCTGGCGGATACACTCCAGGAGGCAATATTCCTCTGCCCTGACCATCACAGGCCAAGTACCAGACACCCCTGTACCTGAGTCCACTGACATTATTCAAACTAGCCAGTCCTAACTCTGCCCACCCTGCCTTGCCTTGCTTTTCCAATGGAAACCACAGTAAGGGCTCCTCCTGCCCTTTCCCCTCCTCCCTCTTACCTCCTCACCAACTCCAGTGCCTCCCTGTGTGGCCCTACATGGCCAAGACAAGCCATCCTCCCTCTTGAGAACTCTGAGTAGGAATCTTTTCAAATGGCAGTCATCTTCTGATGTGTTGGCCTCACCACACCTGAATCATAATACAACCAACATTTTAAAACCATTCTGTTAATGTAAACTGAAATGAAACATTTAAAAATAATATCTGAATCTCACTGACCCCAAGAGTTCAGAAACTCATGTGTCCTTACTTTCATGGTAATGGAGTTATTTTATATATTTAATAATATTCTGTCTTCCTTGTTACCAGAATATAATTGGAAAAAATTGTTACCCAACTAAATGTCTTGCCTGGAATGTCATGCGGAGAATGATGCTCCATAAATCAAGTAGTACAGGTCATTTTTAAGGAACTAATGTGACTTCACCTACAGAAGCCTCCTGCCTACAAAAGCCTCCCAGGATAACTGGTCTGCTGCCTAGCTTACGGGGTCCAGGCTTACAGGTGATAAGGATGGTCACTAGCTAGCAGGCCAGGAGCTTAAGGTTATGTCTGGGACTGCAGAAAGAGAGAAATTCATCCAAATGCATAGGTACTACAGGTGAAAATGATGGGAAGAGTTTCTTGAACTTGGTTTCTTTGCCTTGGATTGCAAATAATAAAGGCATTAAATCTAATCTGAGATTCCTTATGAAAACTTCCAGGAAGAAGTTAATTTTGTAATTATTCAATACTGTATGGTTCTGGATTCTGCAAAGCATACTTACAAAGCTTACCATAAAGCATGCCTTTATGGTAAATTAACACTTTTGTTATGCCTATGTAAATACTCAGGCCAAACCTAAAGAGACTAGCCTTATTTTGTGATCAAAGATAATCTTTTTTGAGATTACTATGATCAGGGGAGAACATGGGGGGAGGGGGATAACTGAAGGAAAAACTGTGACTTTGAAATTTAGTGGATGTCTTGCCAAATTCATCTATCTAGATAATCTCTGCTTTTGTTTGTCAATGACTAGGCTATTTTACAAGGCTATAGAGATAAAAGTGAACTTGCAGATAATGACAGCAATACAAACAATTCCTCTCCATAGAAATGCAAATTGTGTCAAATGATTATCACCTGATGCATAGTATAAATTTTGTCAGTTTGTGTCCATGTATAAATGTATTTCAGCATTCCTTGTCAGACTTCATTCTTTGTCATAAATGTGTTATTTTTGCATTCCCTTTTGAACTGGTTGTAGTATCTTACTAATTTCCCTCATTAATTAATGAGCTAAATAAAATCTGAGACATCTTTATTTCATAGCTGTATTAAGAGTCACAATTACAACCTCTTTTTAAATGTAACTTCACAGCTGAATGGAGAGATCAAACTTACATTTTACAAAAAAATATATACCTATCATATAAATATACATATGCCCCTTTTACCAGTTTTGAGTCTAGAAACCCAGAGACAAAATGGACTGCATCACTGGCTTTGACTTACATCCTAGTGGGGTTCACATTCACCCAAACAAGTGTCTAGCTTTAGCGACCTCCCAAAGCTTTAAGGCAGAGAAGAAAGGTACACTTAAAAAATTCCCTCCCAAGTAATCCTTTCTAAACAAGTAATTACTAGTTAGCAACGTAATAGCACCAAAGGAAAAAATTCTAGAGTACAATCTCAGGTTTTATATAAAAATAAGGTATGAATAGTTTAAGGGATTAGGTAAATCACTAGCCTCATAGCTAGGAGATCTGTGTGCCTCTTCTGGGAAATACTGTGTTTTTATGGAAAAGACATTCTGTTCAAATTCATCCAAATCATGTTGAAGAGGTTACATAAATCCCTCTGATCCTTAGTTTTTCCATTAGTGCAAAAAGGTAACATTACTCATTCCATGGGATTGTGGTAAAACATGGTACATGCTTGCAACACAGTAAATACTCAACTATGTGTTAGCTGATTTTATTAATATCATTTATAGATGCTGAGTTCTTTCAGTGCTCAACCAGTGTTAACAATCTCTCCCCAAAGAAAATAGGAAGAATGAAATGAGTGCCAAGTCTCTCCAAAATATGGAAGACCTAAAATATTATTACCAAGTTCTCTTAGTCATTAGGGGGGAAAAAATCTCATTGTACAGATAAAGACGTTACAAACGAACTGGAAATTTTACCTGCAGTCCAGGATTCCAATGCTATATTATAAATGAAGATTACACAGGTATCTCTCTCTCCTGAAAATTTCGTGTGTATGAGCAACAGGTTGGGAATTACATGCTCCATTAGTATCTTATTACAAGTGATGGCTGTGTGATTTCTGCAAGGCCAGACTTAGGATAAGAAAGAAAGCACTCTAGGAGAGAAGGCTGATCACCTAAAGCCCACAGTGTCACAGGTGACCCTTAGCAGGAGATTCAAGGTCAGAGCCTCCCTGGAATCAGTCAGACTCTCTGGGCAGCCCTTTGGGTACCTATATCCTCCCAACACCACACTCCTAATCAGAGAAGTGCTGGATACATTCAGTAACAGGCGGGGTGTCAAGTTTGTCATAACTCAAATGCTATTTCACACTTACACCTTGCAATTCAATTCAGTTTAAGATAGTCATACCACAGCTTCATGAATACAGGGGGCATTTCATCATACTGTAAAATTAACTGACTAAATAAGAGGTCACAATGCAAAGGAAGAAATGAGATAAAAATCATAAGGCAAGTAAGAAAATGTCAAAGTCAAATAAAGGGCCCTGTCAAAGTTGTTCCAACAGGAAGATCACCTGGTCCCTATCTGCCACAGAGGACTTAAAGTTATTATATAACCAACCTATTACACACAGATTTTTAAGGTTAAGCTCCCATATTATTTTTAAGGTTAACAGTTAAAGTGTTCACATAAAAACAAAGTTAACATTAATGGAGAGCATCTATGTCCATAAACTCTGTTAGGTGCATTAAAAGTATAATCTCAATGTTGGGACCATTAACCTCCTAGTAAGATTAAAGTGGATTACATTCATTTAATCTCTTTTAAAAGCATCATCATAAATTATAGGGGTTTTCAAGATTTTAAAAAAATCACAATCTTTGCTATATCCCTCTACAACTAGAAAAAGTAAAAAAAAAAATTATAAAATGTAAACTTATAACCCCAATTAAGTTGGAAAGATGCTTCATTCATTCATTTAAATGCTTACTGACCTCAAAGATCTGACACTACATGCACACAGAGGCATATACACACTTCAGTGTTCACACAAGGCAGCCTAAGGAGAATGGCTCTGGGTAAACCTAGGACTTTTGATTTGCTGAGAAGAATCTCCAAGTTTGGAGCAATTGCTACACGCCTGAATAAGAGAAGAGAGGCAGAGGTCCTCCTCCACTCATGCACACAAAGAATGCAGCACCTCCTCTAAATCAATGTCAAAGTCCAGTATTTAAGAATATCAATTTGAAAAGGTACCAAATCATTAACCTGCCTGGAGCACTCCACTATTAACCAAAGAGATCACCCATGTGTCTCTGGCCAGCAGTACATGCAATGACAAGTCACACTAACCCCCTCCTGCACGCTCATACCCTCTGCCTGAACTGTGCCCTCACCCGGGAAGCACCCATCCTGGCAATGGCCTGAGGAGGCAGAGCCCACTACCTGACTTTCTCCTTGGCTCCTCCCGTTCTCTGCCCTGAAGAGGGACTTGGGCTTCCGGGACTTGAAGTTGCCCATGCTGGGTCTCAGCACGCAGTCCACCGGTACCGTCTGCTCTCCATGCTGCACTGGCTCTCGGGAGGGCAGCGAGGGCTCCTCTAGGAGAGCCCCAGTGTCAGGGTAATTTTCTTTATTGTCTTCATCTCTACAACAGGAAAGACCCAATTTAGAAGGCACCAAAAAAAGTAAGAAACTGCTGGCGATAGTCACTGCTGCTCTGTTTATACGGTACCTAGCAAAATTTTTAGTGTAGACAGTTTCACAAGAACAAAAACTTAAGAAATGTGAATTTTACCCTTTAAATCATTCCACATTCCTGTCTAGTCTTTGCTAGGGGATACATATTTTCTGTAGTTCTTAGCTTTATACATACCCTCATGTTTGTTTTTAATTTTTCACTCTAAGATGTTTTCACACATATCATATTTTTCTCTCACAATAGTAATGTGAGATATTCAAGTTAGGTATTATCCCAATTTTATACATATGAAGATTCTAAAGTCCAGAGAATAAATGAAGTGCCCAACAGAAGAGCTAATTCACCCAGGCCAGGAATGGTTGGGGAGGCCTCCAGTCTCATGCACGCATGTGTCTGTGATTCAAGACATGGTGTTGCTTCCTCACTGGCAAGTCCAGAACCATCTCCCTACCACTTTCAAAGGTGTCAGTGTGGAATTGCTGGGGAAGAGCAAATGGACTGGCATTACCTTCATACATTCAGTGCTGGGATGGCACTTTTAATTTTCATTCACCAATCAAACTCAATACAATATCACTCCACTGTTTGAATTTCCTCAAAAATGGTGACATAATCACACTCTTATTTGAAGTCATTTGTCCCTCTTAAATCTAGATGGATTTTATTTGTTATTTTTCTATGAAATCCAGCAAACACCATGGAAATAAGCAAATGGGGCATTCTCTTCATACAATTAACATCATCATTCTTAACCCACTGGAAATTATTTGATACTAGATCATACAATTCTCTAGGAGTGGCCACTTTCCCAGGTGGAGTTTTTCTCTCCTGCACCACAAAAGGAAGTCATTCCTCATGGCTCAAACACACAGGAAGCCACTAGACAAGACCAGCAAAGGAAGGATTTCTATGCCCACTACTTTTATTTTTTATTTTTATTTTTATTTTTATTTTTAACAAATAAAATAATTTTTTATTTAAAATTAAAAAATTTTTATTTAAAATTAAAAATAAAAAAATTTTTATTTTTAACAAATAAAAGAGAAATTAAATTCATTAAACTCATACTGGGAGATGAATTCTAGCTAGTCTCTGGGAAAAGATTAAAGCAAACATTGGGTAGGAGATCTAGAGCATGACCAGGGTGCTAAGACAAGGTATGGAAATAAAACAATAGGAAACAGTAAAACTTAATTAAGCCTCAGCACAAACACCACTGCCTGGTAAAGGAGAACCCAACTCATTAATTAAGTGAATTAATTCTTCAGTGTTAGTAACAGAAAAAACAAAACATAAAATCAATACCAGTAACACTGGTTAATATTTTTCCTTAAGATCATTTACAATTAAAAAAAACTCAAAGTCATTAATAGGCTTGGAAACATAAATCCATGCATTGGAATTCCACTAGTTCATCTGAAATGCATTTCTCTCACTAGAAACAAACAATGCTCATTCACACATTCCATATTCCTGGGAAACAGAAGGAAGAAGCACTGCCTTTATTGCCTTAACCTAAATGTTCCCCATTCAAGGAGGATTCTAGAACACCAAAAAATAAGAAACAAATTATTTTTTTAAGACTTTTGATGACTCATTCCTAACGTAATACCTGAATTTTGTTTTTATATCATATTTTCAAGGTGTTCAAACTTTATAAACATTACCTCATTCACCTCCTTGACTTGAAAAGCAAGGAAGTTGGATTAGGGGAGCAAAAACATCTTTTTCTTGTAACACAAATATAAATCCTAAATACAAAAGTCATCTTGAGAAATGTATTTCTAACCTATTACTGGTTCCTCAGAATCCCTGAAACAGAAAAGTACAGGTTATGTAATTTATGCCAATAGTTACACTGGAATCAATTATCACTGGGAATGAGTAGGTGTCCTAAAAAAGAAAAGAGTCTCAAAGAGCCTCCTTAATAGTTCTGTGTCCTGGGCCACATCACCTCACCTCTCTGACCATGAGATAGGCATCATCTCTATTTTGCAGAAAAAATACAGTCTCTTTGAAATGTCTACCATATAAAGCTGGCTCAAGGCCATAACCCAATAAATGGGAGCTACTGTTACTCTCATGGGGCCTTAGGTAAGTGATTACTTGCAAAGAAAAAACTAAGGGCTCTTTTTAGTTCTCCCAATACCTCCATGATAAATTCCAAACTCCTTAGCAAGGTACACAAAGTCTTTGAAATTGCGTCTTTATTTACCTCTGGAACTGCATTTCTTAACCACTCCTGACCTCCCCACTTTCATGTGCTCTCTGAGTTCCTGCCATCCTGAACTGCTTGCTGTGTTCTCTACCCTCTGTTGGCTTCCAGTAAATTGCTCCCTCTTCTTGGTGGCATCATCATTTCTTTTTTGGCCTTATGTCCCACCAAAAGAAGGTCATGTGCCATGTGTAACTCCTTCAGAAATCTAACCCTGAGAAACCTCTCTGAGTTATTTGGTCCTTCTAAGTGAACCCTCTCTTTATCTCTAGTAACATAGTAATACACACTGTAGCACCATCATCTATATCCTAATATGCCTATCTCCTCCAGGGGATTGAATTCTTGGCACAGGGATTGGTTTGTCTGTCTCTGTCCCATATCTTGACTGGTTTCTGGCACACAAAATACGCCTTTAACAAATGTTTGTTATCTAACGAATGGACTTCAGAGTCAGACAGACCTGAGTCCAAATTCTGCCTCAGAGCAGCTGTTATCTTGGACAAGCTATAATCCCTCTGAGTCTCAGATTATCCACCTACAGGATGAGGAGTATCAGCTTCCTTTCAGCTGTTTAAATTAAATAACACAATGTATGTCAAAGTACTTAGAATAAAGCCAATAGAAGCATTGGAGCTGTGCTTCTCAAACTCTTTGGGATTTAGGATAGACCAGTTTGTTTTTTATTTCTAATCTACTGTGGATAGATACTTTGGAAAAAATGTTACAAGAATGTCAAATTCCTCTAAAAGTTATTAAATGCTTACTCTCTATATCTGTACCTTTCTTGTCTCAGACACGTTACACTTTTGGGACCCACTTTGAGTAGCACTACTTCCAACAGACAGAAAGTTGAAAAAGACCTGGACCCTGCTCTGAGAGATTCACGATGTAATGGGTAGACAAAAAAAAAAAAAATGCCTGCATACATAAACATCACCGTAATGAGTATTTACACTGTATGAAATCAGTTAAAAGGCTTTGCCATTGTATCATAAACCTCTGACAAAAAAGGCCATACTCCAGACACTCAATGCCATGTCTGGTGAATAAATCTAGACCTCTTCCTTAGGGTCTATAATGGGAACATTGAGAAGGACTTATCAATATTTAATCCAATAAGCATTTATCGAGCATTCTCCATATAAAAGGTATTATCCTAAGTGCTAAGGGGGGTATCCAAAAGGAGACAAGATAAAACTTTCTTCAAGAGTTGATATGAAAGAATTAAGACATAAGAACAAATGACTCGAACTTGAAGAAGAGACTATAGATAGCTGACTCAGATGTTTCTGTCCTTCACAATTAAGAACCAAGCAATGCTGGTCATACCTGAGACTGGAGCAATCAGTCTGGTCTTCATGTAGAGAGACGGTGTCTTCGTCACACCTGGGGAAAGGGAACAAAAGCACATCAGATCCAACTGTCTCCTACAACCAAAGCAGCAACAGTCTAGAATTATCATAAGTTTATCCCAGTAAACTAAAAATAGAATAATCCTCACTGCTCTCTCCTAAACCAGCTCCAATTCCCACACATGTCTAGCAGGTAGTGATACCAATGTTGTCACATCCTGTGAGATGAAGAGCTCAGAACCAGAGGTAATGCCCCTTTCCCTCCTGCTCTGCATCACCTAAGCCAACAAGATAGCTTAGCAAGTGTCTAGGTGTTCACAGCACATGAGAGGACATATGACACCTAGACTGATGGATAGCTGTTGGCTCAGAAGAAACTCCACTACAGAACTCTTGGCATTCCCTCTGCCTCAGGCAGTCGCAAACCACACCAGCTCCCATCTGGTTTACTCCATTGGCCTCCAGGTATTCCTGACAACCTTCCTTTTCACAAAACTTCTGGAATAATCTTGTGAAAAATTCTAGGCTTTTCCATATTGAGAAATCTCCAGTGTTCCACTGCCTAAGGGAACCTGGAGTAGAACCATTCTCTCACTCTGGTAGAAGGAAGCCTTTGTTCCTGTTCTCAGCCATTCACAGCCATTCACACCCCACCTACCCCACCCCACTCCAGCCTGGAATGCTTTTTCCATCTTCAACTCCTACACATCCTTCACTGCCCAAGTCAAGTGTCACTATCTCCATGAAGCTTCCCTGCCAAGTTCACCCACATGCCACATTTCTACTTAAACCTTAATACATCACTGTTTATTCTCCATTCTGAGCTTTTGATAACCAACTATATCTTGCCTTCCACTGCTGTGAAATTCCTTTGTACCCTTGAGATCTTTTTAATTAGTTGTTAACTCCATGTGAAGAAATAACCATAATTTCTTTTCCTACATACACTGCCTCTGTGCCCATAGTGCCACCCCAGAGTAGACAATAAATGCTTGAACTGAATTATTAACTCTGGGCCCTCAGCAAGATTTGTCCCTGAAATAATTTAAGCAATTATTGAATATTTACTGTCTTCCAGGTACTGCATTAGGCATTGGAGCTGTGCTTCTCAAACTCTTTGAGATTTAGGATGGACCAATTTGTTTTCTATTTTTAATCCACTGTGGATAGATACTTTGGAAAAAATGTTACAAGAATGCCAAATTCCTCTAAAAGTTATTAAATGCTTACTCTCTATATCTGTACCTTTCTTGTCTCAGACACGTTACACTTTTGGGACCCACTTTGAGTAGCACTACTTCCAACAGACAGAAAGTTGAAAAAGCCCTGGATCCTGCTCTGAGAGATTCACGATTTAATGGATAAACAAACAAACAAACAAAAATACCTGCATACATAAACATCACCATAATGAGCATTTACACTGTGTGAAGTCAGTTAAAACTTTAAAATACTTTACCCACAGAACAAATTGATAAAAGCTCCAGTCTTCTTCCCTTGCTATCCCTTTTAAATTACAGTTTGTAATGAATTAAACAAAGGCTACCTACAGACACTAACCATCTCTACTTGCTGAAATATTTTATTTCCACTTGCAGTAAAAAAAAAAAGTTGACTTCACAAAACACTTTTCTTAACAAAATGAACTAAATTTCCCTGCTTATGTCTCATGTTTTGACTGTCAGTAACCCACTCTGTCCATATCATGGAAAACAATTAAATTCATAAGCATTGCCTTGTTCTCCTCCATTAGAGGCATTCATTTTAGTAGATGAACTGAGCTTGATAATGTGAATAAAAATGTTTCCCAACAAAAGTAACCTAGCTAAGTAGAAAAATCAGTGAAGAACAGAAATCTGTAATAGTTGTTTCCTAAGGATTAGGGTTGAAACTCAACCTAGAGCTCAAAAGTATTGTTGCCTATTGTTTGGGAATTAGTCAAGAACTTATTTTTCTCCCCATCACTGGATTTATTAACCTTTCTTCTCAAAGTACAATTAGTTAAACCAGAATGTACAAAGTTGCAGATGCTTTTAAAAGTATGAAGCCAGACCTAATTAGCTGATTCAATTTTAAGGCCTACTGAACAACTCCAGTCGCCACTCAAGGAAGCACAATTCCTAGGTCACAGATATGGCAATGAAACAGATCCCCTACTAGCATACATATGACACACATATTCAAGCTCTTTTAATTCAGATGGGTTTTCATTTGCTTGGAGGAAAACCATCAGGTTCTACACAATTAACATCTCCATTCTAACAGTTCTGATTCCTTGCCCAGAAACCCCCTGCAAACGTACAATACTGGCCCAGTTACAAAACTGGGTTCCATAATAGGAGCCCATAATCCAAATATCCCCACTCCTGGAAGAAAACCAACTCAGACCAAGTGCTTAACTGGTCTTGGGCACAGCATTCTCTTCCTACATTCTAACCCAATATACGAATCTCAAGAGCAGTCTCTTTAATGATTCTATCTTAAATATTCAAAATTGGGTGTCTTTTCAAACTGTAAATTGTGATCTATTAGTGGGTTTTGAAAATAGCAACCACCAGCATTTTGTTATTATTGTTGTTAGAGAAACAGAATAGAAAACCTTGCTGTAGTAAGGGTTATGTGTTATTTCACAAAACTTTAATAAATCATGTATATAGGTATATACTGGATTGCAGTATAAAATGTTCTTCTTTCTGTTGTTTGTGGTAAAAAAAAAAAAAAATGACCAACACACCACTACTAAATGACTTCCTTGGAGGTGCTCATCAATTAGATTCTAAGACCCAGAGTTCTTAATTTGTGGTTAGCCAGACAATATACAGTAATCCCCTCTCATCTGTCGGGGATACATTTCAACACCCGCAGTGGGTGAAACCACAGATAGTACCAAATATACATACTATGGACACTGTGGATAGTATCATATATATGTGCGTGTGTGTGTGTGTGCATAATACTCATATATATGTGTACATATATATATATATATATACTGTTAATTCCTATACATTCATACCTGTGACAAAGTATAATTTGTAAATTAAGCACAGTATGACATTAACAATAACTAATAATAAAATGGAGCAATTATAATATACCATAATAGAAGTTATGTGAATGTGGTCTCTGTACAAATCATATTGCACTGTACCCACCCTTCTTGTGATGATATGAGATGATAAAATGGCTATGTGATGAGATAAAGTGAGGTGAATGATGCAGGCATTGTGACAGCGTTAGGCTTCTACTGACCTTCTGATGATTTATCAGAAAGAGGATCATCTGCCTCTGCACTGGGCTGACCACAGGTAACTGCAACCATGGAAAGAGAAACCGTGTGCAAGAGGGAGCTAATGTATGGATAATTTGTCCTTGCAATCATTTTTTTGTGAAATGCTCAGAGTTGTTACTTTTTTCTCTACCCCGACTTTTGCTCTCTCTACCAACTACAAAGAAGAAAGTTACATGTACCGCTCAGCCCACCTTCGCTTTCACATTATCTCCATTAAGCCTGACAATGCTGTGAGGTAGGAATTCCCTTCACACATGAAACCAAGGAATTGCCCAGGCTTCCAAGGTGGAAAGCAGGGATGCCTGTTTTTTTTCTGCTCCACCAGACTACACCACCAGATAGTTTCTCTAGAGGCTCACAAGAGAGGGAGAATGACTCATTTCTTACAATAATGGTGGTGAAAGCCGTGCCCTTGGTAGGTTCTCTTTTATGACTTGGGGTAAATGAGAAGAGATGCCTCAGAATGATTATTAGATAAAATATGGTTGTGCCAGGAAGGAGACCTCTATTCACCCTGTTAGCACCATGTCCCTAAAGACAAAACTGCAGAAGCACAGCCTGGAGTCCTATGGGGTTTCTCAAAGTGTCCCCAGAACCACTTGCATTAGCATGACCTGGGGTGGCAGATTAAAGCAGCAGGCTCCAGCCGCACCCCTCCCCCAGTGCCACTAGATCAACATTCTGGGGGTGGGGCCAGAATGTGGATTTTTAAACCAGACTGTCTTTCCCCACATTCATAATATGTTTCCAAAAAGTTTAACATGGACCTACAGGTTTACCAAATCCAGATTAGTACTGGGCTGACTCCAGCACAGTCTCCCATTCCAGGTTCCTACTTCGGGAAAAAGCCTGGGAAACTGGGTTTTTCACAAGCCCCAATCCCCTCCCCCAGTTGATATTGATGATTAATTGGTTTAGAGAACTACTGCTTCAGATGGTAACTAATTAACTGTAGAGTTAATTGCTGGCCAGACTTCATTTCAAATTGCAGGTTAGCCAGGGAAACATGGAAAAAGAGTAGATGAAAAGGGTACAGCAGATACAGAAAGGAAGGCCAAGGCTATACTGGTCTTGGAAGAATCTGGGTAGAAAAAGAAACTGAATTGTTCCAGAGCTAAACAGACAGTGCCAAGCCTGGAAAAAACAGAGAAGAGACTAAAATTTGTCCTTGAGTCCCTCCCAATTCTCCTTCCCTCTGACTCTTATAAGACCCCCAGATGGCCAAGCAGAACCCCATTTATTAGGTCAGACTATCTGATAACATAATTTGTGTTAAAGTATTAACAACAACTTGAATACACTTCCTAAAGGCACAGTCTTTTTAATTTCCATTTTAATAAGGATTGCCACCAGAGGCCTTAATCCAAAAGAGACCATCTCTAGGTGGAATTTCAGGCATTAAAGAAAATAAGTGCATGTGGGTAGAACAAAGTAGGAATGGGGTAGGGACAGGAGGAACAGAAAGTTTTCTCGTGTCCAAAACATATAAGCAAGGCAAATGCCTCTTCTGCGTATGCCAGGACCACACCCAAACATTTACTAAGTACCTGCTATGTCTGTGTCTCAGGAGAGTGCTTCCTGGGCCTGCTGGCTTGGGGGCTATGCCCAAAGAACCAAGGAAAATGGTTCATATTACTGAGGGGAGGAGAAAATGTTATATTAGACAGTGACTAGTTTTAAACGACCCTAGTCTGTGCTATGAAGCTTTTGGTATGTTTTAAATACGCTCCTTAGATTTTTTAATTAGCCAGATGGCATTCCAATTGTCACTCAGTGCCTTCTAAAATAAATCACTGTCACATCTCTCAAAACAACAACAGGATCTTATGCAATAGATCCCTGTGGGGAGTGTCCAAAGACGAGGTATCAGACTTTCCCCAGCATTTAACTGTAAAACCTTTTTTTAAAAAAAACCATCCATGTGAAATCTGGAATTAAGTATCTCCATTTTGAAGCTTCTATGCCTGTGGCTGACTCTGGGGATTCAGCCACACAGGGCTCCCAAGAATCAGGCCCAGAAAGCACTTGGTGCCTTCAAAGAGAGGAGACCAGTACTTGTGCACCAGAATCCAGAAGTCATAGCCTCATCCTCTGTCTGCATACCTGGGCCCACATCTTTCCCCCCTCTCTTAGGCTTTTAGAAAAGCAAAGTTGAAGCATGGTTACCAAGCAATCTCATTAATGGGATGCAGGTCCCAATGAGTATTTTATATTGCATCTTCTAAAGTCAACCCGAGGATTGTTTTTTTTAAAAGTAACTCTACTAATGTGAGCCCAAAGCTTAACACTAAGAAAGTAGCATATCCAAAGAGAGAAACAATGTGGGAAATAAGAGGGCTTGGGAAGCCCTGTAGAATTTTGGCTTTCCATCATCAAGTAATTGTGAGAGTGGTAAGACTTGAAACTCACATAACATCTACTCCCATATTTATTTGCCTTTTAGGGAACTTAAAGAGACAGCTCCCAAGTTACTGGGTTTTCTATATCAAACTTGCAGCTTTTTAAAAATGTAGTTGAGCATACAACCTCCTACATCCCTTTTTCCTAAAAAGCTATTTAGAGTGACTTCTACCAAAAGGTCCCAGAAGTAAACATGATAAAGTACTAAATGAGGCAGAGATATTTCTTACATATAGTATATGTATGTAAATTATATATAAATTACTTGTAGTATTATCATAATATACCATCTATTAATTTTTAACACATCCTATAGTTTGTATTAGGAAAACATATTAAAGAAGGGATGGCAAGAATTAAAACCATTAACTATAAATACCAAATAAAAAAAATACTATGCCTGCTGGCCTTGAGTAAAATATTACACTCCTTCATTCCATGTTTAAATAGTGTTAGTTGCCCCAGTCAACAGCTTTAACCACAGGACAAGATGCCTAATTCCTCCTATAGCCAGCTTTTTGAAGTCTGAAGACAAAAATGACAAAAGCATGCAACAAAAGTTTACTGTGTCCTAAAAATCTGTAGACAAGAAAGGGTGAGGATAAAGTTTAGCCTGTTTATCACATGCTGGAATTCAACTTAAGTTATTTCACATCCATCTCCTACTTGCTGTAAATGTATACAGTGTACTCCATGAAAACTGACACCAATGTTGGCAAAATACAACAAAGCTTCCTTTCTGACATGTCAAATCGGATTTTTTTATTTTTTAAATCTGAGCTCCAAGAACACGTATCTTGGAGCAATGAGCTCCCGCAACTGATCATCTTGTTTTAATATCTCTCCCGTAGCTGCTAAATGGCTGATATCAACCTGTACAGATTCTGGGCCCCATCAGTCAGCACGTCTCTCGGGCTTCACAGCTCCAGATTACAGGAGACAATGCATCTAACGCGAAGAGCGGCTGGGCACGGTGGAGGGTACCTTCACGATAGTTGCTTCCAAGGAAGGCATGCAAGTCCTATTTTAATGGCACGGATCACTTACTCTGTTACAGCGGTGCTGCTGAAGGAATTATCCTGAAGGCTGAAACAGAAACAAGAAAACATCAGCCAGGTCCGGCCGGGAAGCCGTCTCCCTGATTGCTCTCCGGGAGTTAGAGCACATACACAAACATGGCATTGCAAAGCAAGTCTCAGGGCTCGCCCGGCACGCTCGCTCTACCTTGGGCTGCTGTCTGCACATGCTCGAAACGACACCCCCAGCAGGGGCCCAGCCGCGCGGGCGAACCACAAAGCCCAGCCGCCCGCAGGGCTGCGGGGACAGAGCTGGGCGGGGCGCAGCGCAAGGCTGGGACCCCGGAACCCCGGATCCGCGCAAGGAGCACCTGGAGCGTTACCGCGCGACCCTGGCCTCCCAGCCCCGCGCCGCGTTTAATCCAGGCCTCTCTGTGCCAGCCACCCCCGCGGCTGGCGATAGGGAAGCCCAGCTGTTTTCTGTCTAGGTGCTGAAATCCCCGAGGGACTTGCTTTCCTCCAGGCGTCTCCTACCAGTCTTACAAAGCTACTACCCCCCTCCAGGGATGGAGGCTCGCAGAAATTCATCCATCGTTCAGAAGCAGCCGGCAGCGAAGGAAAAGGGAGAGGGGGGCATGGTTTCTGTTTTTATTTCTTTGTGTGTGTGTGTGTGTGTGTGTAGTTTTTGTTACTGCCCAGGAAGAAGAACCTCCTGAAGGAGGGCTCGCTGCATCACTCTATTTCAGTCCCTAGGAGGGAGCGCCCAGCCCGGACGACAGAGCTGTGAATGAGCCCACGCAGGGCGAGGGGAGAATTTATTCCAGGCGGTAACCGGCGACGGGGGCCCCGGAAAGGGGTGGCGCTTGCTACGCCCAGAGCAGCCCGCCTGAGCTCCACATCCGAGCACCGCTACAAAGGATGGGAGGTCGAAGCCATAAATGCTGTATCCCCGTTAAAGACAGCCCTGCTGGGGGAGGAAAGGCTTTCAGCCCCGTTTGCTTCATTCTCCTAGGGATATTTGTCCTGCCCTCTTTCCATTGTTCATTTTTCCTTCTAGGTTTACCTTGATGGAATGAACAGTCATCTGTGAAAGAGGCTTATTTTGAATTAGGAACATCCCTGGTACCCTAAGGTTTTAATCTCTCCTCTCCCAAAAGCAGCTGAGATGGTGGTGTTCAGTCCAAACTGTATCAGCTAATGAGTTAATTTACAAAAACAAAAACAAAAACCTTCAAATATTCATTTTCAGTTAATTAGAAAAAATTACCCCAAATTTGGTAATAAGGGGAAAGAGGTGACAGAGGCCTTTCAGTGTCACTAAGACATTGTTTCACAAGTCCACCAAGGACTGATTAATTCTCTAGGAAAATGTACTTGTGTTTGACTTTGCTATTCACTATTGGTTAGATCCCAGACACTGTGGAGTTATGTATTAACTTGTACATTTTGTCCTATCTGTCCAGAGAAAAAGATAACCTCAATGTTTATGATATTACTGCATTATGTGACTTTAACAAGTTTTGTGTCTAGCCTAATAATCTTTTACTAACATCTTACTAAATGCATATAAATACTCATTTCTCAAAATGCTCTTGGTTACAAGATACCACATCTTACCCCCATTAATAAATTAATAGGTCTCTGATGTGGGCCTATATTTGTATGAGGGTCTTTTTTAAAGTTACAATTTGAAAAATCAAACTTGAATTTTCAAAAAAAAAAACAGGTTTCATTAAGGTCCTTGGCAATATTATCTTCCTTGCTCCAAGTACTTTTAAAAATAGTTGAATAAAAGCCTAATATAGTCTTAGACCTGTCTATGGACTAAATAAGTTTAGAAATATTCATCCCTTGAATGATTAAATACACAGTGTGTGTATGTACATATATGTATATATTCTTAAACTAACTACTGCCTCATATGAGCTAGATTCAGGAGTGTCAGACATGGCCTCTTCAGTATGTATGTGTATTCATTACTTAGCCACCACAAACAGAGATCTGTTCTTTCTATTTTATTGAGACTGATAAGGGTAAAACAAAACTGTCTTCAGCATTCTTGGTTCTAAAGATTCAAATGTTGCCAATTTTCAGAAACTCCTTTTACACATTGTCTATGGTGCTGACTCCAAATGTTCTAATGCAGAGAAAGATCATACATTTCTCATTTAAGTGATCCGTTTGGAATGGAAAAATGTATTGCTTTCAACTTTGAAACAGTACTTGGACAAGTATATGAAATAATGTGTGTCCTTTGAAAGTTACATGAAATAACTACTGTGTAAAATAAATGCAGGTATTCAATAATGTCCACAGAAAAGAAGTAAGAATATTCAGCCACTCATGAATACTATCGAACAAAATGAGATTTTAGGTAATACTCATGCACTGAAAACAATTGGAAAATAACTTGTTAATGAGTTTATTATGGCTGAAAAACAAAAATGTCCCAGAAGAAAAAAAAATACCTGTTATTTGGCAGTATATAAGAACACCACCATTTCAATTTTTACTTCTCAACCAATTATTCTGTTATTATTTGTTTTCATCTTAAATCAGGTTTAGAAGTTATCTTTATAGGGCCTGGGGCTTTGTTTTGTTTTGTTTTTGATATTTTGTACTATTCAACTTGGGATAGGACTTTGTACTGTTCAACCTGGAATACTGATGAATAATCATACAACATATTGTTGTATGGTTATTTTGGAAACCCTGTTTGACCAAAGTGCAGTTCAAGATGAGTTCGGAAAGAGAAGCAGAAAAATTAATATTGGAGTTCTGGAAAAAGTAAGTTCTATACCAGTGTTCCCCAAAGTGTGCTTAGTGGTATTCTAGTCTCCCAGATGGTCCAAGAAAAGAAAAAAGAGAGTTACCTGGTCAAAAACAAGTTTTTAAAAGAATGTATATTACAAATTCAAAACACACATTAGGCAACCAAAAGAAGTATTTCGTTTTTTAACCAATACTTCTCAAACTCACTGAATACCAAAACAGGTTTTTTTTGTTAAATATATTTAACACCATGTTGAACTGGGAATTTTGATAGAAGAGTTCCTAAGTATATCAGAGGAAAAATGTAAAACGGATTAACTGGTATAATTATTCATTGAAAAAATGATGCTACATGCCTGTCACTGTTCCATAACTATAAACAAATCAAACATTATGACGCTTTTAGAGTAATTGTATATGTATGTATGTATACATATATAACATATGTATTAAACACACAATGCTTTTATAAGTAGAATAAAGGGAAAATGAAGATACTAGATTTGAATATGGTTAAATGACTTATATGTTAAAGTTTCAATGTTTGACTTTTTCTATCAGTGCTCTTAAAACCAACATCTGAACTTCAGATTTAATTAGCAATAGTCTCTTTATTATAATGGGAAAAAATTTTAATTCTGCGTATTGACTTGGCAATATGCAAAATATAAAGCAACAATGCAGTGGTCAAGAGCAAAGTTTCCAGAGTTGCCATGGTTCAAGCCCCAACACTTACCAGGTGTTTGAACTTTGGACAGCCACTCCATGTCTCAGTTTCCTGATCTGTAAAATGAAGATAATGATGACCTATCTCATAGATTCTAATGAAGATTAAATGGTATGACTGAAAACAAAAAAAAAAAGGTCAATAAATGCTATTATCAATGTTATTTTCATTATCATTGTAACAAATAATATGTAAACAAAGCTTGAAACAGGATGAACAAACAGCTGTCCTTGGGTAGTAGGCTTGCAGATGATATTTTCTTTCTATTTCCCATAATGGCACAGTGTTTACATCTTTTTTAGAATAACAATGAAAACTTAACTAAATGGAGTTGGGCTACTCTTAAAATGAAATGAGCTCCATCCAGAATGGCTTTGTGCTCACTTTACAACTCTCTGATGTAAAATGGTCATGCATCCCTAGAGGAACACTAAATTGTGAGAAATCACTTTTTGCAAGATGCTGTGGCAAGGAGCCAGAATCTTTACAATGCCAGGAAGTCAACAGAGGCCAGCTCTACTGGCCTGGACAGAGTGACTAGCTTCCTGCCAGGACCCTTAGGAATGACCAGGCTTCCATATGGAAAGAGAAGACTCTCGCCTTAATTTTCCATAAAGAAAACTCTCCCTCTCTGTCTTCTGATCCTTCCTCCCACAAGCCCCAGTACCTGACACCATAACTAGAGAAGCTTCATTATCTGAGTGGTCAATATATGAGCTCCTGAAGACTCAAAGATGCCCAGGAAAGCAAAGTCGAGACACCAAAAATATAAAATGACAGCAAGACAGGTTATCATACTGGTCTCCTTCAAACATCCCTGTCTAATTATGCTAGAATATAGCAAGTCCACCTTTGTCTGACAGTCTCCCTCTGATTCATCTGGAAACCAAGTACACATATTATATAAATTGATTCTAAATGAAATTTCAACTTTTGCAAAAGATTCAGGGTTTCATGAAGTCAGTGGAAGTGATGTCTGAGTCACATTAAAAACCAGTAATGTGAGGTTTGGGCAGTAATAAACAAAGACTATAAAATTGACAAGCATGGTGACATGTCAATTCCAAAAGGAATGAGTTAAATATCAAAGGATTAAGAGTGGCCTTTGGAAAAATTTATGAAGCTCTTAATTTTTAAATGTTACCCTTTTATAATTATGCAGTGAATATCAAATGTGAGGTGAAAGTTACCCTTTGGAGCTATTAGAAATTTTTAAGAAAAAGTATATGTAATTCCTCTGTAATATAAGTTAAGAATATTTTTCATAATTTCTCTACTGCCTACCATGACCTATATCCTATCTGCTGTGGCCCTGGAGACAACTCTGAACTTACCTCCAACCACACTGGCTTCCTGGCTCTTATTACAAGTGAACTTGATCCTTCCCTTGGACCTTTACACTTGCTATCCCCTTTGCTGGGAACACCCCAGATCTGCTCATATGTGCTTCCTCCAGGAAAGCTTCCCTGACCTTACTCCCTAAACTAGCAGTTACCATTACTTTATTCTGCTTTATTTTCTTCATAGGGCCTGTCACTATCTGATATTTGTCTATTTGTGTTATAACTGCCTCCTCCACTAAAATGGGAACTCTTGGGGACAAGGATATATGGGTCATAATCACTACTATTTCCCCAGGGCTGAAAATGGTGTCTTCCATGGTAGCTACCCAGTAAATAATTGTGAAATGAAATGAACAAGTGAATACTTAAGTTTATTTTTTATTTTTCAAGATAAAGTTCTATTCACCCACTTATTTTTTATTTACTTTAAAATACTAGCTTATGTTTTAAGTGATTCACTGTATGTGGGTTTTTTTCCAACACAAGTTACCTTCAGGTAATGAGGCTTTCCTGTATTAGACATTCCTTCCTTTACTTTGCAGAAATAACAAACAGATTTCATGGTGTTATGCCAACATGGCTGATGGTACTGGCTGTCCAGAACATTGTTTCTGAAGTGTGGTCCCAGTCCAGCCAGAAAGAGCACTAGGATTGATTGATCAGCGGTGTTAGCTGTAGAGTAGGATGGTAGTGGAATTACTGAACCTAATGCACCCTATTAAAACAAAAACTTATGGGGAAAAAAGCACATTTCATTATTAATACCTAAGCTTGTATTAATTTTCAGATAACCAATATGTCCTTCCTATTGATGTGATTCTTAGGAACCTCAGATAACATCTGGTCTAATTCTTTTTAATACCTAAACCTGTGCCAGGACAATCTCCAAATGCTGCTTGAAATCTACAAGGACAAGAAATTCACACCTCACCAATCTCTTTTATTGGCCTTCTCTAATTCTTGAAAAAAAATTTTTCCACTTGAGCCCTCTCCTACCTCCTGTTACTTTTACCCAGGCTGCACACCCTAAAAATTAATCTACTCTGTCTTCTGTTCTCCTAGCTAAATATTCCTTATTCCTTCAATAGATTCTCATGCGGCATAACTTCAAATCACTTCAGCCCCTTGCTTGGTTGTGTAGCACTGGATAAACTAGGTAACATCCTCTTAAAGTGCAGCCAGTACACTAGACATAGTACTCCAGGTGTGCTTTGTCAAGTGAAGAGTGAAATGGTATTTGCATCTCCTTTTTAATGCTATACTCTTTGCATTTGGCCCCAGATCATCACGAATGGTTTTGGGGGTTACATCACACTGGACACTCAGATTGTTGGAGTCAACTGCTATTCCAGAGAGCGATTGGTTTGTTAAACCCAAGTCCCAGCTTTGCATATATTCCTGTGAAATTCCTTATTGTTTGATCTGACATTAAATGCTATTAATTCCAATCTTTCAGATCTTTCAAAAATATACATTTTAGCAAAAACTATATTGGCTATCCCTTTCAGTTTCATCTCATCAGTACTGTGTGGACGCAGTCATTCCAAAAACTCAGAGAATATGAGAAGTATACTTTCATTTAAATAATTATTTAGTATTTTAAAACTTAGAATACTTGAAATTATTTTATTTTAGGGATGGTAGGTGATAAGAGAAGAAATATGAAAGAAAAGCTTGGGTCAAATGTTTGGGGTGCTGCAAGGGTGAGAGCTAGCAAAGTGGGAGCCCCAGAGGTACCAGGTGGCAGCATGCAAGAAAATCAGTTCAAGGTGGGAGTGCCATTTCTATCGTCTCCAGCACCCTCTTCCTTCCAGCAAAGTGGCATGACTGAAGCTCTAGTTAAACATGGATAGCAATTTAATGAGTCATCCTGTTGAATAAGAACAGTCTTGTACTTTCCTGGATACACATAAGCAGAATACATCCAAGATACCTGAGGCCCACTCAGCAAAGCCTTCTTTGTTCTATGAAGGGGAAAGGGTATTTTTCTCTCCTTAATTCCTCCTACACCTTCAAAGAGAAGTTTCTAAGTTTTTCTTTCTCCTCCCATGGTTCCATTTAACTATGCTTCTGTTTTTAAATCTTGAGAGCATCCTCTTTCATTACACATGCTGAGATCTGGCTCATGTAAATAGGCACACATTTCAACTGGCAATCACCTTGCATAAATGCCTTTGTTCACAATATGATATTCTGCATCTCTTTAAAATTCTTAACCTATAGACACTGTTCTGATTATCTATTGTTTTAATGGCTTAAAACAACTATTTTATTTTATTTTGCTTTTGATTTTGAGAGTCCAGATTTCAGAAGAGCTCAACTGGGCAGTTCATCTCTGACCCGTGTGGCGTCAGCTGGCGTCAGCTGGGACGTGTGAAACTGGAAGACCACCTTTCAAGATGGCTTCTTTGTTCACATAGCCAATAACCCAAAGTTCCTTGACCTCTCTCTATATATGGCATCTCATCCGTCAGGGTCTCCCCATGTGACTTGAACTTCTCACAGCATAGTGGTCAGAATAATCTGTCTTCTTACTTGGCAGCTGACTCCAAAGAGATCAAGGCAGAAGCTGCCAGTCCACTTAAAGATTTGGCCTAGAATGGTATAATATTACTTCTGCCATACTACATTGGTCAAAGCAGATACTAGCCAACTGAGAGTCAGTGGCAGGATAATAGACCTGCCTCTTGATGGAGGGAGGGTCAAAGAATTTGTAACCATCTTCCACAGACACACTGATGCATGTAGGAATAATTATTGTTGGTTTCCTTATTACAGTTGGTTGAAGTCATGACAGCAGATAACTACTTCTATCTCAATAGACCATTAATCAGCTACATATACATGTTTGTGTAGATGGATGGGTGTTTGGAAGATAGTGCTATTATGAAGAGAGGCAAGATTTCTGATATTCTCAAGGAACAAAAAGTCTGGCTACTTTACTTAGCTAATTCAAGCCACAGTGCTCAACAGTGTTGTTTCAAAACCTGGCATAACGTGATTAACTGTGAGATATGTTGCAACTTGCAAGTCATTTGTCAAATACCAACATTTGTGAATAACTCAATTTCTAAATCATATATTAGAGCAGATCCAATTCTTTTCTAAAGTGGCATCACCCTCTCTTACATTCCTAACTGCATCCTTCAGTGGAGATTAAGGGATGGCATTGCTGCAGCTCTTCCACTGGCAACTGCTTATAACCCTGACATACTGATGGGAAAATTCCACACCCCAGCCATCATTCACTCGGTATGGCTTGGAGGAGAAAAAAAAATTAAGAACTTCTAGCTTAGAACATGTTGCTAATGAAGCCAGCATTAGCTAGTTAGATAAAAGCTGGATAAAATCCAAATATGAAGCAATTTTGATGTTCATTTTACACAGTAGCAATAAAGAAAAATCTTATAGTCCTCCTTTTTTTCTTCTAACTTGCCCTTCTCTCTCTCTCCTTCTTCCTGCTTTTCCCAGGTAGGTTCACAAATGTGAGCTAATGAAACTTAGTCAATTTTATCAGCTACCAATCATACCAGAAAAGTAACCCAGAAGTCATACTTTGCTAAAGCTGGGCAGGAATACTATTTCCTGATATTGAAAATTGTAGATGCATTTATAGTTCCAAAAGCATAATGTCTAACTCCACAACTATTTTTAATTACTAAATGAATATTAGTATAGAATAAATTCTGCCTTCATCACCTCCTTGAGAAAATGACTTAGCTCCATCTTCCATGGACCTTGTAAACTGCTCGTCATTGTAGGTGGTTTACAGGCATCCAGAGACAGCTTCATTCCCTTGGGCCCTGGAGCAGTCAGGGCTGCTGCATTTCTAAATTTGGTATCAATCTTTCAGTGCAGAATTTAACTCAGATCACTGCTGGGCCTGTTGTCACTGGTCTTGGCTTTGCACAGGAACCAACTAACTTAACAGTCCTCAGATAGTCATTAAAAATTCACAGGTGATGGTGTGACTTTCAACTAAAATAGTAAATATCTAGACCTAGAACCAACAGGACATGGATTACTGCCACAAAACTGATCAGAAATGGTCAATCTAGTGAGCAAAAGTAGAATATCCAGAATCAACTTACAAAAAAAGATCCATTTTTAAAAGTGTATCACCCATTAGACATACTTTTTATCAATAACTAAATTCTGAAAGCTTAAAAGCTTAGAGAGTAGCATAAGAAAAAGTCCACATGAGGAGTTCTGGAGCCTGAAAGATGCCTTAGCTCTTTCATTAGCACACTCAACCTGTGTGGTGAGTGGCTAACTGTTCTGCACCTCCATGTCCTAAATTATTAGGCAGCCAGACTTGATGGTCATCAGTGGCTTTGTAAGCTTAAAAATCAGTGATTCTTAGGAAATACAAAAATATTTTTACATTTTTTTGCATGCCCCATTTTTATAAGAAGGAAGGGAGGAAAAGAGAAAGAGGGAAAGAAGGAAAGAGGGGAGGAGTGAAAGGAAAGAAAAAGAAAAGAAAAAACAACTGTGCACACATATGGGAAAAACTTTGATATTAAAACTCAATATAGGCAATGACCACATCAATACAAATGACTTGATGAAAACGATAAAGGACTGGCCAGGGGTTAACAATTGAAATTAATGATAATTACAATACTACTAAACATTGATTGGCTCATTAAATAGAATGTTGACTTGTGGATCTTACTTACGATCTTCTAAGACACAGTAACCTAATAAAAAAACTGTGTTCTACTTTTGGAAATAGAGTGGAACAATTTTGATACTGTTTGCCTCCAATTTCTGCAACATTATGAGTAAACTGGCTTCTGTGGGCTAAGCCTGGCTACCTATGACTCCACCATTCATGAAGTTGGGTCTGTGGGAGGAAACTGAAGAGACTGACATCTCCTTCTCTCCCCATCCCACCCCCATTATAGTCACTGAAGATCTGGGAGTAGAAGTGGAGGACAGGAAGTGTTTGGAGGCTACTGAAGTCATGGAGAAGGCTCAGAAGGAGAAAACTAGGGATTATGAACAGTATCAAAAAAAAAGAGGAAAGAAGTGGCAGGAAAAGTACATGTGGACATTAAGAGGCAATGGGGGTATCTGAATTTCCAATTTCACCTTGGGATTCTCCCAACTGTCTGGCTTCTCTGCTATTTTGAATCTTCACAATCCCCTTACTTATGTGTTATCTACCTTCTTCCTACCATTATGAGAAACAGCACAGTGGAGGAGGATCACGTCACACTCTCCAGGCTTTGGAGTGGGTACTCTGGCAGGGTAGTCTGTCTCCACTGGTCAATAACATGTCCTTAAGAACAATATTATAGCTTGGGGCCTGCCTTGTACCATTCCTGAGTGAACAGGGATATTTGTTGTGCTGTATACTGTCAAGAATTGGGTTGGGAGTTTCATGTTCACACTCCTCAAATTGAGGCAGACCACATCCAGTGCTACAGGAAATTGACACCAGAGCTCTATTTTCCAGTCATCGCACTGTCTTCAATTCTCATCACTCCCTCAGCAGATCCTTTCCTTGGCCTCCAGCCCAGATAGGTTTTTACTCAAGGAATTTAGCTTCTTCTCTTCTTTTTTTTTTTTATATTCCAACATACACAAAAATAAACTAGTATAAAATCCCATATGCCTATCACCAAGCTTCACTAATTATCAGTATTCAGGCCATTTTTCCTTTGCCAAATGCTAGCTCCCCCAAATATCACTGAAACAGCTATTGATAACACAAAGCTCAGCTTATTCTCACCTGATGAGGGAGACTACTACCATGCCAGAGTCCTAATACCTCTTAAAGCAAGGATGGCAAAGTTGGGATATTTATGAGATTGTGGAGTCTGGTTTAAGGTGGATCATTCAAATGCGAGGAGGGCATGATTAGCATTAAGTAAAGATCACAATACAATAATTTATGATCTGTGGATATAGCAAGGTGAGGATTTTGAGGCACAGGGTTCAAAGAGTCTTGGTGTGTAGACGGTGGTTTTATGTTCTCCATTGAAGAGTTGAATAGTTTGATGTTCATTTAATGGGTCTTTATGGTAAGTTCCCAAAATAAACAGTAAATTTATTTGCAACTTTTATGTTCCTGGGCTACAGTACCTTGGAAGAGTGAAATCAAATTGATGAAGGTAATGGAATAATGAAATTATACTGGTGAAACAGATGAACAATAAAGCCATATGAATATGCACAGTAAGTTCTATAGGCATGTGCCTTTTGAGTTTCCAGTGTCATCTAGCCCCCAGTCACTTTCATTATTGTTATCTGCTAGAGTATTTTACATGATTGCTTATTTTTTGAAGTTGCCAGATGGTATCCAGTTCACATACACACTTTGTAACTAGGTAAAATCTCAAATAACCAAAACCTCATATACGACAATTTTTAAAGAATGTTAGTTGTTCTTTTCTAAGTTTTAGCAGGAAACCAAGGAACTAACTCTCATGCTAGGAATTCACTGTCATATACTCTAGAATAAAGAAATGTCAAGGACTATCAGTATCTCGAAGAGCTCTAAATAGAAATCATCACCTTATTCGGCCAGCCGCCAGTCTAAACCAACATAACAGGAGCAGAGAGAACCAGCAAGTACAAATTCCATGTATTCTTTGTGGGCAACATGCAGTGTAAAGTCAGCTTCTGTTTAGTAAATTAAGCCATTCATCCTTCTGCCTGGAGAAAACATATCACAGCTTTGGATATCTAATGCTACGAGGTTCTAGTAAAAATACAAGTGGATTCAGCTACAAACATTATCTGAGCACATTTTAAATCCAGGGCAAGGAGGGACTGTGCAGAAAAGAAAAGCCTTCTCTGAGTTTTTACGAAAAACCTGCCTTGGTGGAAAAATTACCACCTTTAGAGATCTGGGTGGGAATCTTGAAGAAATTGCTTAACATCTAATTTCTTAACATTTCTAAGTTTCAAATTCTATAGTCTTGCAAGCCTTTAAGGCTGGGAAGAAATAATGCACATGTAGTACCTGGCACCCAGAATTTCTCATTTTAATTGCAATTTCTGCCCTTGAGACTGTTAAGGGCCAAGAGTAGGAAGTAAGGTCAGCAAGGTTGTGTTGAGGATCTGCTCGCATAGGGACCATAATGCCATACTTGATTGTTTTCTGGGCATCCATGAGTACTTCTGAGTAGGATCCTGTTATGATAAATGCCATGCTTCAGAGTATGAATTTGACAGCCAGTGTTACCCTTAGACTCGGGCAAGAGGGAGCTCTGTTCTGGGTCAGTGCTTTAAAGAACTATTAGTGGACATGAGATGGCATGTGGGTTCTTTGGGACCCAGTGCTCAGCACTGACTGTGACCAACAGTTAAACATTCACTCCTGCCTCTAACACCACTTCAGCCTCAGGACCACACTCCTCCACATATTCTCAAAAAGAAAAGCAACTGTGTCCAAGCACTCTGGTGGTCTGCATATTCTTCCACAGATTCCACTTCAGAGTACTGGGAGAATATGAATGGCAAAATAGCTTGAGTAAGGGAAAAGACAAATTAGTTAACTTGTCAATCCCTCCTCTCAGAATGCTCAAATGCACTAGATTCTTGCATAACGAAGTAATTCCCAGAAGTGGTGAGCAACCATTTTTCCTCTCCTCTTTGCTACTCATTATTCTAATGACACTGACAAATTAGTGAGGTATTGGCAGCTGGGGAATATTTTACAATATAAAGCAATTCATGTAATTTAAATACATATCAGGTTGAACCATATACAATTGTCCCTTTTTTGATAGATTAACCTGGATGGTTGAAACACATATATATACACACACAAATACAAACACACAAACACATAACTTATACCTAAAGACATACATGCATGAAGCATGATAACACTTCTTTATATGACTTTATGGATCTAAAATTACTTTAAGATAGGGTGAAAACTAAGGAATGTGCGATATAGATATATATAGTGAAATTAAGATATTTTGTAGTATTTTCTGTGATTATTCTTACAATACGCAATCCTATTACAGTGTTTGCACATGACACACAGATTCAAGACTTTGATATGAGTTCATGATTATTCCCAAATTGAAAAACTGCTTTATACATTGTTTTGACAATCCCAATGGCTATTGTTTTAGAACAATGAAGTTTCCCTGTCTGAAATGAAATTAATAAGAATAATTTAAAAACCAAAATAACTAACAAAGACATCATTGATGAGAACAGGCCACAAATTTGAAAACATTGATTTAATAACATAAGCATTTGTTTTGTTGAAATAAAAGAAACATAAATTTATGGGATAAATATAAAATAATTTATAAATTTGTAGATCTTTATTTTACTACTCCTCCAAACATCACAAGCCCATTTAAAAAACCATATATGTGTAAAATAATTAAATTCAGGCATCTTTGGCATTTTGCCAGATTTAATTCTATCAAAACTATAGTTTAAAATATATTTTTGATTTGTGATAATGAAGATATATTTGCCACAACTGGAGGATAGAATGGATTTAACTTAGTAACAGTTTATTAACTTGCTTTTTTTCACTTTTAAATATCTATATTCATGCTCCAGTTCCCTCAGATGTTAGAAGCAGGCTTGTTTTTAAGCAATATCTCCATTAATTAATCTCATTAGTCACTGGCACCTATGATATGCCAAGTAGATTGGAGAGAATAAATATTTAAAGGTGATTAGACCAAAGAAGAGGCTCCTGCAAGAGTCTTTAAATGAAAAGCCCAAAGAAGTCAGGCAGGTATCATAAGCCAGTTTAACCAGTTGGGAAGGAAGAAATAAGGGGTGCTGGAGTTTGATAAACTGAACAGAGTTTGTGTTCTGCCTAAAGAAGATGCCTATTACTCAGCTGCAGCCGATTGCTGCCATGAAGGAATTTAGGTCAAAGACTGCCATACTTTACACTTTTTTTAAAGTTAAGAATATAGATTTTTTTAACATAAAATCTCTGTTGGAAGTTAATTTTTGAAAACTGTGTAGATCAACTAAAAATGTTTCTATGGGCTGGATTTAGCCCATAAACTATCACTTTGCAGTCTTTACTTGAGATTGAGGTAACAAGAACTCACACTCGCCTTGTGCTCTTCCGCCATCATCCGTTCACCTCGCTGCTGACTGTTTTCTCCCCCTCCTCCTCCTCCTCTTCTCTCTTCTCCCTCTTCTCTTCTGTCTTCTCCTCTCCTCCGGTCTCCCGTCCTCTCTCTCTCTGATTTGGCTTTCTCTGTTTTTCTGTTCCCATTGTGAAATATGGCCGCCACACACACTGCCATTTCAGTCATAATGAGAAACTAGCTGGCCACGGAGAGCAAAGTCTCTCCGCACCACCTTTGTGTCGACAGGGAGAGGAGGTCCTAGAGCACGTGGCTTGTGTACCAAAGGTATTCCCCGACAGGATGATAACAAATTGACTGATTCAAGATATAACTGTCTTGAGAAGGCATGTTTGGATGAAAAAAAAAATAGTCAAGGAATTTTTTTTCACCCAAATGACCGAATATTTCCTATTTCCTATTTCTCAAGTTTACTATTTTATATCAAAGCTATCAAGCCTATCAATCTCACATACTCTCACACTGGAATAACAAAAGCCAACTTAGGATATTAATACCAGTAATTATTATTTATATATATGTATGTGTGTGTGTGTATATATAGATATGTAAATAAAATCTATGGCATAATCTAATTATAATTGTTGCATATGTTCAGACCTGATGATTCTTATCTGAGATGTTTTCTTTATGTTTATACATGTCAGAGTTGAGTACATTTAGAGCAAGATTCTGCATATGAGCACATTTACTCCCATACAAAGGGAATGGGATAGAAAGCAACAGGAGCAAGGAGACAAAGGTGCTAAGAGAATTATCACACACACAAAAAAAAGAAAGCAAAAGAACCAGCAAGCTAAATGCCATTGTTCTTAACAGTATAGCCACAAAAGACTGGACAGGATAGGAAAATTTTATTTTGTTTAATGACTTTCCAAATCTATTTCCCCAATTTCTTCTCTGAACTCTTCATTTTCTTTGTTTGTAGCAGCTATATTTCTTTGCTCTCAGCAGCTATTTATAGATCAGACATTTACAATGTCAAATAATATTTAGGACAGCAAACACTTAAACATAAAATATACAATTTGTGGAATTACTCATCAGGAATTACAGTGGTACCTTGAACTGCAGGTGCAAAATGGCCCTACTTTAAGCAAAAAGTATATGGAGTCAGAAAGCAGGTGTATCACTATCTTCCTGATCTTCTCCAGGAAATAATTTTTCAGTCTCCTTCATCCCCTTTCCCTTTAGTAAATCATGAGGTTCTCTCATATAGCTCACAGAAATCTGTCTTGCTACAAGTTTACATAGGCTTTAACTGAAGGTGGAGTTTGGCCTCTCACCACTTTATAACACATGTTTGGTATAATATATATAGATAATATAATTATAATCAGTGAATTTTAGAGCTGTAAAGTCATTAGACATCTAACCTCCAGATTTTATAGATGAGGAGCCCAAGACCCAAAGACATGAACTGTGGTATCCTGGGTCAAAAGGCTAATAACTGGCAGAGCCTGGGCTTGAATTCAGAGCTTCTTAGCTTTAGAACCTTCATACTATTTGACAGATAATTTTCTTGTAAAGTGGATTGACACTTGTGATGGTTAATTTTATGTGTCAATTTGACTCAGTCACAGGACACCCAGATATTTGATCGAACATTATTCTGAGTTTCTAGAAGGCTGGTTTTAGATAGGATTAATGTTTAAATTGCTACACTTTAATATTAGATTAAATTACAATTTTATATGTAGAGTAAGCAGATTCTCCTCCCTAATGTGGGTGTGCCTCATCCAGTAGCTGAAAATCTGAATTGAACAGAAAGACAGACTCTCCCCAGCTAAGAGAATTTTCTAGCCAACTACCTTCAGAATATATCTGCAACACTAGCACTTTCTACCTGACAGTCTTCCAACTGGAAAATTAGATATCAGCTTTCTGTGGGTCCTTTGCACCATCAGCACACCCTGCAGATTTTGGATTTACCAGCCTCCATGACTATATGAGCCAACTCTTTATAACATATTTTTGTGCATACATGTATGTACAGAGATATAGATAAATAATCTCCTATTGGTTCTGTTTCTAGAGAATCCTGACTAAATTTATGAATTTAGGTCTATGTTTACATGTAGGTCAATTTTCCTAAACAATAATCACTTTCATGCTTCTTTTACCTTTTTACTTTTTCTAAATTTCATACATTATCATGTTTTGGATTATATAGTAGGATTTTGTCTCAGACTGAACCTTGTATGCCCACTCCAGCTGGCTGACTGCCCCCTGCTTTCTAAGCAATGGCTGCCTCCTGGACCACAGCATGGCTGCTACTGGCACTAAATTCTCCAAGACGGAAGGCATGAGTTAGATTCTCAGGCCTCCACGGCCCCATGACCCTCATGCCCAATCGCCCCTGCCTTTCAGGCCATGAATGCTGTAGAGTGGCTTCCTAAGCTGCTAAAGGGACTGATGGCACCATCCAGAAACATGGGGGGGTTACGTCTCTGTAGAGTGAAACTTGACCAGTGAGAAACGGGAGACAGGAAGGAACCAGACAGATACAACTGTCCTCCTTCCTCACTTCCATGGACTACATGGAGCTCTCTGTCCTCCTCCCTTCTGGAGAGTCCTTCCTGCTAAGGGAGCATGCCTCCTGAAAGTCCTGCCCTTCCACTCTGTGGCTCCGTGGGACATGCAGTCCCATGAAAACGTCACAACACATAACACTGCTCTTCCTCTGACTCCCTCCCCTTCTTCCTCACATTGCCACCCCAGGCTGATACTTCTCAGAGTTTCAGCACTTTAATCCCTTGCTTGAGACTCTGCTTTCTAATGAATCCAGGAAAAGACACATTTTCTGAGTTAGGGCTGATGATTGCTTAGTAACAGATTGGTGTGGGCGGTAAAGAAGAGTTAAATTTGTCCAACAATTGGCTATCTGAATAATTAAAATAGAAGTTATATTGTATATTTTTATAATAACCAGATATCTTACTAAAGTATTTAGAGAATGAAGGTTGCCATTTATGTAAAATTTCTTGCTTGCTTTTAATTAAAATCTTTTAACTTCAAAACACAGTGAAAATCTTTGTAGTTTATGAGCCCAAGTTTATTGATCTATATGGAGAACATACTGCATACTGGTGCTCTGGTATCTAAAGATTTCTCAGTGTTTTGAGCAACATTCCCAGTATGAATCATAATGATGTGATACCAAAGACAAAGATGGTGTCTGAGGCTGGGTGTATGACCATCATGAGATGGCTTGAGAGCCCTTTAACCAAATAAATCTGTCATCTCTCTCCTTCTCTTAAAGTGACAAGTTGAGAGCTAACCAAAGTTTTCCTGACTAATATGGGCTGAATGCTTATGTCCCTCCAAAATTCACATGTTGAAGCCTTAACCCCCAATGTGATGGTATTGGGAAGTGGAGCCTTTGAGGTTAATAGGTTGAGAAGAGGACATGAGGGTGGGGTCTTCATGATGGGAGTAGTACCCTTATAAGGAAAGAATAGAGAGCTTGCCTTCTCTTGCCAGGACACGACAGCATGGGGAGAAGACAGCTGTCTGCAAGCCGGGAAGTGTCCTCCCCAGGAACAGAAGCAGCTGGCACCTTGGTCTTGGACTTCCCAGCCTCCAGAGCTACAAGAAACACATGTCTGTTGTTGAAGCCACCCAATCTATAGCATTTTGTTATAACAGCCCAAACAGACTGATACATTGACATTGATAATTTACCTAGATTCAATTTTACGAGTTGTTTCTCTCTAAACCAGTCTGTGAAAATAGTCAGAATTAACGCAGAGAGTGAAGCAAGAAAGACAAATGATCAATGAAGCATTCAGAGTAAAGTTGAAATGCAGTAATTCTGTCTGAAAATCTTCTCTAAACACAAACCATTAGAGAAATAAACTTTCTCTTAAACTCAGAATTGCTGATGTTGACCTTGGCCTCTCCAGATATCTTAGGACGTCAGAGCTGAATGCTCTGGACTAGATCCCATGGAAACAGAATTTAATAGTTTCATCCAAAGTCACAGTTAGGGCATACTCTGGTCAGCAAAAGGAATAAAAATATCATCTGCATTCCCATAATTATATTTTCACCAAGAGTTAAATTTATTTAGTTTATTATGCAGAGGGAAAAAACATAATCTTAAACTCCCAGGTTTTCATAAAGCCTGGGATCACAAAAGTCAAACCACAGACCCGTTTACTTAGATCACCAATTACAGAGGTTCTATAATTAGAGATTAGCCAGCTGCAATCATTTCTGAAGCTTTAGATAGCGGGATCAAGCTGATTTCATCTCAGCTGTGTCAAGCTAGAATGTCCCATTTTTTCCTTTTTAAAAGAAATCAACAGAATAGTGTGACTCAGAAACAGAATTTCTTTCCCTCACCCAAATCTCTAACAAAGGATTTTTTTGTACCTATATGTTTTTTTTCTCTAGCTTCACTCATCTCCCAGCTAAAACACTGTTACTGCCTTGTAGCTGCTGGGTGAGATGCCTAGAAAATCAAGGCTTCAAATTGATGGCATTAGAAGTAGCTCCTCTGAACTAAGTCCATGTTCAATTCCACACCAAAAGAACCACTGAGTTTATTTTCTACAGCAGCAGACAGTTGAGAAACTTGAGATTAATAACCATGGCAAGAGCAGTGGCAATGATGACATCAATACTTTCATTATTAATGGAAAAGTAGCATTCTGAGCCGGATGCTCCTTCCTCCTAACTGTAACTCACTGGGAATTCTCACCTAGACTGCACTCAGTGCCTCAAAATCCTTTCTTCCACTAACAAGTGGAGCAGCAGATGTTTGGGCCATTGTTCTCACCACTGTTCTGCCTTGTGAGACGGGAGGCCAGCCTTACATTTTAATATATATGCAAAGCTAAGAATATAGCAATAAAGTATTGCTCCATGTTGTTTGCTTCTAAGATATCATCAAAACAAAGAGCTTCCACAATTTAGCAATTTCCCTAATAGAATTGTTAGAATCAGGGTTTATAGGAACAGCCAACTCCATTCTAAGGGAATCCAGGAATATTCACTGGAAATATATTATTCCCCGGTCCTTATTATACTGTCAATAAATTATTCACTAGTTGACCACCACCTCAAATTAAACAAAGGGTAAAGAAATATACATTGGCCACAAAACACACATATTCCAGGAAAAAGAATTAGTCTAACCCAACTTATTTAAACAATTAACAAATTTGTTAATTTTTGAGGACACAGTTTCTATCAGTTGGCCTATCATTCTGAAGACTCTTTCACATAAGAACAAATGTTCTAGTTATCTAGTCATTATGATTTAATGTTCCCTCTTCACCAATAAAATACCTCATGATTGTTGCTGGCACTGCATCTACCTTATTCATATGATACTTAATTGAATATTAGAGTTGGAAGCATGCTTCTCATCATATGTATCAGTGCTTCCCAAACTTTGTCAAGGCTATGAGTTCCTGATAGTAATATTTTTCATAAATCTTAAATTTTGCCAGATTTTGTCAAACCAGTAAGATATTTTTATTAAATAATTTTTCTGTTCTTATTAAACAATGGCACATTTATTGCCACTCAAGGCAGGAGATGGGGTCAGCTCTATTTAAGTAACTTGAACTAGGAATGTGAGAGTTCTCCAATGAGTTGCTGGACAAATAAAAACACATCCTCCATAAATCGAAAACTAAATTTCCTCATTTCCTACAAAATCCCTGTTTACTTGCTCTGCTCTAGCCTCACCCCTCAGTCCCTCTTTCTTCTCCAAGCATGACTTCTCAGGACTTTGTGTATGTTGTCCTAGTCAAGGACCATTTCTCATTCTTTGCACATACAAGACTTATTCAAATGTTACTTTTTTTGTGATCTTCCAAGTCCTCCTCCCCAATCACTACCAGTCAGAATTAACTGCCTCCTTATCTTTGTTCCCCAGTAAATTGTACTGTGGACAAAAGATTATGCTCACACCAGTCTCCTGCACCAGATTGTGTTCTCCTTAAGATCAGTTTCTATGCCTGTCTTACATTTTATCCCTAGGATTTTGCACATTTTATCCCTGATACACACACTAAAGTACTCACAATACTTTATTTAGTGAACAAATGAATAAATAAATGAATAAATGGATGATTATGTAAATCCACTGCTGCTGCTTACAAAGATACATTTTCCACAAGGTTCTAAACCAGTGCTAAAAGGGGGCAAGATCTAAAAGATGAGCAAAGTACTGCAATACTCAAGCCTCCTTCCCTAAACGGGACAGAGTACTGGATTTGAGGCTTTGTAGCTAAGGTTGTATTGATATTTTTTTTTCAGATGCTCCTCCCACCATTCTCCACTTTAAAAAGATCTTTTGCTTCTTAGCCAACAATGATACAGTACTTAACAGGTCATATTTTGTTTTTCATGTCCATTATTCCATTTGATTCTCATGTCAACTCTGTAAAGTAGTTATGTTTATTAATTTTGCTTTATAGGTCTAGACACAAAGGTTCTGAAGGGTTAAACTTTGTCCATGGTCACAGAGTTAATAGATATAACATGGAATTTAACTTTACATCTGCCTTTTCCATGAACCAAAAAATGTACTTCTTGCACCAACTACTTCATCATTATTGCTGCCTGATCATAGGACTAGGCAAAGTGAGAGGACACAGTGCAAGAGGTGGTCCACAGAAAACTAGAGAGTAACTCATACATCCAGATGTGAAATGGATACCAGGACAGGTCTCTAGAGGATGGCCTCCAAAAACAAAATGCAATTATACTACAAGGTTGATAATATGGCAGAAAAATTAAAATACAAATTTACACACTAAAAAATATACCAGAAGGTTAAGCACAGTACAGTTTAACTTGCTTCTTCTTAATTTTGTTTTTCATATTTTTTTAACAAATGTGTTATCAATGTATATAGTCAGAAAATGTTACTTGAATAAACATTAAAGATATGAAATTGGATAAATGTATAGTCTAGTGAATAGCTTAGAAACAAACTCAGTACCTAAGAAGTCAGCACAAAAGTTCACCTGCTTATGAATGTTCAACTTGAAGACCTAGACAGTAAACAAAACCACAAGCCAGAGCGAGAGCTACTGATCTCCCCCGACTGCCAACAGATGGCACTAGTTCCCACTCGTCTCTTTGGACTTACAAACATGGACTTAACACATAATCTTCAGAACTAGCCTTTTTGTTAAGTAGAAGAGTCTTCAAATATGGTAAAAGAAGTGCCACAAATAAATGGGGAGTTTTTTTTAAAGAGTACTAACTTTTATGAACAAAAATATTTAATCACAGCATGATTTATAAGAGCAATATTTCAGAATTCTCCTAAATATCTAAAAAATAGGCTAATAATGAAATATAAAAGCTAGATCTTGATTGTGGATTATTACACAGCCGTTTGTTATATTTACTGGGAACTTTAATGACTTTGGCAAACTATCAAGATGTGATAGCATTTTTAAGAGCCAGGATATAGAATTATATATATATGCATAAGCTCAACTATATAAATATATTATGTATAGAAAAGAAATTCACAGCTAACAGTGTTTCTGCATAGAAGTTATGAGGTAAATTTTATTTTGTATGAATATTTTCTCTATATTTTATAATTTATTCAGTGAACATTTATCAGAGGAAACAATTAAACTTCTGTCTTTCTTTCTCTTTCTCTCTCTCTCACACACATACACACAGAAAAAGCCTTGAAGGGAAAAATCTGAAGTTGAATCAAAATAGATTTAAAATAGAAGCAGACAACATGCTGCTAAGAAAATAAAACCCTGGGTCAGCCAAATTAAACGATTGTGCTGTAAACACTCAGACCCTTAGCTGAACTTGGTTTTCATCTGCACAAAAGACCCACAGCCCAGGGAGCTAGATGGCAAATAAAAATCATCATCCCAGGTGAACAGAATTGCTGACCCATCTCACAGATATCCTTATCTTTTTTCCCCACAACCTACTGCTCTTATCAAGGTGTAGATTTCTTCAAGAATCAATATTCAGAGCTCTAATGTAACAAGAAATGTAGAGTTTAAAAAGTTACCTTGAAATTCATGGTAAAAGATTAGAACTGATGAATCACATTTATGATTTATGGGTCCTAATTTACAAAAAGCACTTTGCACATTTATTGGCTTACAACCACAATGTGAGGTATATAGGACACACATTATTTATCATTACTGGATGAATGTACTTACTTTTTACAAGTATTCACAGTTTTTCTAAATGACAGAGCCTGGTCCAGACTCTAGTGTTTTGTATCCAATCTGAGGCTGCTTTCACTAAAGTGTGATATTATTCCTCAAAAACAGTATTAGCGCCTCATTTGGAAATATATTTTTCTTATTCATCTTAGAAAGAGGACATTAAGACATGGCTTCCCTAAGAGTGTTAAGATAATTATAACAGTTATAGGGTTGCTTTTAAACCGTGCATCAGTGCAAGAGGTTGATAACCATGCTGGAGAACAATTCTGTGAAAGCAGGTTTATAGGTGGATGAATGGACTACATATCACGCAATTTGCTTGTTCTACCAAATGTTTGTGAGTCTTAAATTACATTAAGCTTGGAAGACATGCCCCCTGTATTAAGCAGGACTTAAAGTTGCAGGTGATACAAACCCAATTTAAACTAGCTTAGGCTAAAAGGATCACCATGAAAGTTACCAAGAGTTGTTGTTGGGCCTCAAAAACAGCTGGAACCAAAACCTTCACCAGTCAGTACTCTCTCTCTCTCTCATCTCTGCTTCCATTAGTCACGGCTTCATTCTCTGACTGGCTTCTTTTGCATGACCATTGGTAACTATTGGATCATACAGGTCTCACCCTATGACCTCAGTTAACCTTAATTACTTCCTTAGTGGCTCTATCTCCAAATACTAACACACTGATGTTAGGGCTTCAACATATAAATATGGGGGGAAACAAACATTCTATCCATAACAGGGTGGGTCAGTAATTGTCTAATGAAGAAAGTTGCTACTTCCAAAACAGGGGAACAATGCATGTCAGACACAGCCTGGTGCTTGCTGTAAAGACCTGGATTGCAGTTACTTTAAGTTGCTAGTTAAATGTGGAGATGTAAATTTTAACAACCAACCAAAATGGAGAGGGGCTAATAATATTCTCTTATGAAAAATTAGGAGACTGACAAGCACATATTACTCTATCTTATATACTCTTTCACATAGATCGATAGGCACATACATACATACACATACTCTATCATCTATCTTAGCTGAGAAAGGACCTTTATACTGAACAAGCAGCCCCTTAAAGACACTGTTGGTTCTTCTTTGGTACTCCCAAGAAAAAGGTGGTTGAGGCCCCAAATCTACATCACAAATTATAGCCAAAAGAGTTTAAGCAAGGAAAACACTTAAAGCATCAGATATCTGCCTGTGCCATTAAAAATACAACTGTGGAAAGCCAGAGAATATTTAAATTGTGCAGTCATGTAGTTTCCAAATTAAGTCAGTTGTAAAATAAAGTACAACATAATTGAAGAGTTAAAACTTGCCATATAGAAGAAGTGTTGACTAGAAAAAAGTTAAATGTCAGGGCAAACCTCATCCTCCCAAAATGATACCTTTGGTATTAAAATATTTGATCTGAATCCCTTCCTTTTCAGTAGTACTTACAGAGCTGGTTTGGTTATCTATTCAGAGGCACTACTGGTTCATAAAAATAAGATCATAATATCTTCATATCAAAGAACATTTGTCTTCCTACACTCTGTGGAAAGGAGTTGCGTCTCTATTTCATGCAAAAGTAGTTCCAGGACATAAAGTTTTGAATGAAAAGGAACAATGGACAGAACACACTCCAAGATGAAAATTCCTATGTGATTAATCAAAAGAACATACTCACACTTAAAGTCATATTAAGTCTGTACATGTATAAAAAACAAAGGATTTGTTTGGCTCATCAATTGAGCTCATACATGATATATGTGTGCATAAAATCAAAGGCTGTGGAGGAATTGGATAAAGGCACTGAACCTGCTTCAATTATTCCTAAAAGAATTCTTAGCCAGGTGATGATAAGTAAAATATCCCTTATTTGCTTCTTGATTGGAATCCCAGCCCCAAAAGCCCCAATTTGTACTTAAGAGAGAAACATATATTTTAGATGAATTATGTGATAAGGTAATAAATAAATCTTGCACTTTTGCAAAATAAAGCATGTCCTTTCAAAAAATGAAATACATTATTACTTTACAGCTTGAGTACTATACATGTTCCCTATAAAGAAATGTGTAGTGGGTCCCTAGTGTTAACTCTTGAGTGTGAGTCTTACACCAGACCCACTCTGTAACCATACTTTTAAATTTTTTATTTTATATTTAAGAATTTTAATTTTTAAATTTTGTCTCCTTTCTTATTACAGTAAAGTTGATATGCAGTATTATTGGTTCAGATGTACAACCCAGGGACTCAATAATTGTATACATTACTAGGTGCTTGCCACAATATAGGTAGTTACACATTATAACAAGATATTACAATAATATTGGTCAAATTCTCTATGTTGTACTTCCATTCCTATGTCTAACTTATTTTACAATTTGCAGTTTGTACCTCTTTATCTGCCTCACCTATTTCGCCCATCACTCCATGCCATTCTCTGTGGTAACCAACAGTCTATTGTCTGTATTTCTGGGTCTATTTCTTTTTGGATTGTTTTTTAGATTCCACATATAAGTGAAATCATATGGTATTTGCCTTTCTCTACTTTCACTTAGCATGATACCCTCTGGGTCCATCCATGTTATTGCAAATGGCCAGATTTCCTTCTTTTATTAAAAAAAATGTTATTTTTTTTTCATAAGGCTGAATAATATCCCATTGTGTATATACTATCTTCTTTATCCATTCATCTATTGATGGATGCTTTGGTTGCTTCCATATCTGGGCTGTTGTAAATAATGTAGCAATAAACATAGGGGTGCATATATCTTTCTGAATTAGTGACCTTGTTTTGTCTGGGTAAATTCTGAGAATTGGAATTGCTGAGTCATATTGCATTTCTATTTTTAGTTTTTTGAGGAAACTCCACTCTACTTTCCACAGTGGCTGCACCGATTTACATTCCCACTAACTATAGGAGAGTTCCCTTTTCTCCACATCCTCACCAACACTTGTTATTAAGTCTTCTGGATAGCGGCCATTGTGACTAGTGTGAGGTGATCCCTCATTGTGGTTTTGATACCTCATTGTGACATTTCCCTGATGATTAGTGATGTGCAGCACTTTTTCATGTCTGTTGACCAGTTGTAGGTCTCCTTTGGAAAAATGTCTGTTCAGGCCCTCTGCACATTTTTTAATTGGATTACTTGGTTTTTTTGGTGTTGAGTTGTATGGGTTCCTTTTATATTTGGATATTAGCCCCTTGTCAGATATGCATTTGCAAATATATTCTCCTATGTCTAGGTTGCCTTTTTGTTTTGTTGAGGGTTTCTTTTGCTGTGCAGAAGCTTTTTAGTTTGATGCAGTCCCACTTGTTTATTTTTGCTTTTGTTTCCCTTGCTCAAGGAGACAGACCCAGAAAGAAATTTCTCATGCTGGTGTTCATGAGATTCTTACCTGTGTTTTCTTCTAGGAGTTGTAAGGTTTCATGTCTTACATTTAGGTCTTTAATCCATTTAGAGTTTGCTTTTGTGTTTGGTGTAAGACAGTGATCTGGTTTCATTCTCTTACGTGTAACTGTCCAGTTTTTCCAACACCATTTATTGAACTGTCCTTTCCGCCACTATATATTCCTGACTCCTTTGTCATATATTAACCAACCATATATACATGGGTTTATTTCTGGGCTCTCTACTCTGTTCCACTGATCTATGGGTCTGTTCTTATGCCATCACCATAATGTTATAATCACTGCAGCATTGTAGTATATAGTTTGAAATCAGGGAGCATGATACTTTCAGTTTTGTTCTTCTTTCTTATAATTGCTTTGGATATTCTGGGTATTTTATGGTTCCATAAATATTTTAGGATTTTTTGCTCTAGTTCATTGAAAAGTGCCATTGGTATTTTGATAGGGATTGTATTGTATCTGAAATTGTTTGGGGCAGGATGGCCATTTTGATGATATTAATTCTTCCTATTCATGAGCACAGGACAGGTTTCCATTGATTTCTTTTCTTCAATTTCTTTCATCAGTGTTTTATAATTTTCACAGTGCAGGTTTTTCACCTCTTTGGTTAGGTTTGTTCCTAGGTATTTTATTCTTTTTGATGCATTTGTAAATGAAATTCTTTTCTTGTAAATGTAATTCTATATAATTGTTAATATATAGGAATACAACAGATTCTGTATATTGATTTTTGTATCCTACAACTTTGCTAAATCCAGTTAATAGTTTTAATAGTTTTTTGGTGGAGTCTTTAGGGTTTTCTTATCATGTCTTCTGCAAATAGTGACAGTTTTACTTCTTCTTTACCAATTTGGATGCCTTTTATCTCTTCTTCTTGTCTGACTGCCATTGCAAGGACATCCGGTACTATGCTAAACAAAAGTGGGGAGAGTGAACATCCTTGGCTTGTTCCTGACCTTAGAGGAAAAGTTTATATAGCTTTTTGCTGTTGAGTATGATGTTGACTGTGGGTTTCCAATATATGGCCTTTATTATATTGAAATATGTTCCCTCTATACCCAACATCGTTGAGAGTTTTTATCATGAATGGATGTTGAATTTTGTTGGATGCTTTTTCAGCATCTCTTTAAGATGCTCTTATGGTTTTATCCTTCCTTTTGTTAGTGTGGTGTATCACATTGACTGATTTGTGGATATTGTATGATCCCTGCATCCGTGGAATAAATCCCAGGGATGGTAAACATGATTAAACGATCCTCTTGATGCATTTCTGAATATGGTTTGCTAATATTTTGTTGAGGACTTTTGCATCTATGCTTAGCAGAGATATTAGTTTATAATTTTCTTTTCTTGTAGTGTCTTTGTCTGATTTTAATATTAGAGTAATACTGGCTTTGTAGAATGAGTTTGGAAGTATTCCCTCCTTTTCTCAGTTTTGGAATACTTTAAGAAGGATATGTATTTGCTTGACATTATATATTTGGTAGAATTCACCCATGAAACCATCTGGTCCTGGATTTTGTTTTTTGGGTAACTTTTTGATTATCAGTTCAATTTTGCTGCTACTAATCAGTGTTTGGATTTCCTATTTCTTCCTGGGTCAGTCTTAGAAGATTGTATGTTTCTAGGAATTTATCCATTTCTTCTAGGTTGTCCAGTTTGTTGGCATATAATTTTTTGTAGCATTCTCTTATAATTCTTTGAATTTCTATGGTGTCAATTATAACTTCTCCCTTTTCATCTCTGATTTTATTTATTTGTATACTCTCTTTTTCTTAGTAAGTCTGGCCAAGGGTTTGTCTACTTTATTTTCTCAAAGAAACAGATCTTAGTTTCCTTGATTTTTTTTCTATTGTTAGTCTGCATTTTATTTAATTCTACTCTGATCTTTAGTATGTCTCTCCTCCTACTAATTGTGAGTTTTGGTTGTTCTTCTTCTAGTTTCTTTAGTTGTAGGGTTAGATTCTTTATTTGAGCATGTTCTTGTTTCTCGATGCAGGCCTGTATTGCTATAAACTTCCCACTTAAAATTGCTTTTGCAGTATTCCACATACTTTGAACTGTTGTATTTTTGTTTTCATTTGTCTCCAAGTGTTGCTTGAATTCCTCTTTCATATGTTCCTTGATCCACTGATTATTTAGAAGCATGTTGTTTAGGCTCCAGGTGTTTGTGTTTTTTCCAGTTTCTTTTTCTTGTAATTGATTTCTAGTTTCATACCATATGAGAAGATGCTTGATACAATTTCAATCTTCTCAAATTTGTTGAGGCTTTTTTGGTGTCCCAGTATGTGATCTATTTTGGAAAACTTGAGAAAAATGATTTTGTTTTTTTTATTTTGAGTAGGATGTTCTGTAAATATCTGTTAAGTCCATCTCATCTAGTCTAAATCTGTCACTCCTGGTCTCTATTTCCTTTTTTATTTTCTGTCTGGATGATTCATCCATTGATGTAAGTGGGGTGTTAAAGTCCCATAATATTGCTGTGTTACTGTCAATTTCTCCTTTTAGGTCTGTTAGTATTTGGTATATATATTTAGATGCTCCTATGTTGGGTGCATAGATGTTTATGATTGTTAATACAATAATCTTGTTGAACTCACCCTTTTTTCATTATGTAATGTTTTTTGCCTGTTGTTACTTTCTTTCTTTGAAGTCTATTTTGTCTGATCTAAGTATTGTAACTCCAGCTTTTTTGTGTCCCTATTTGCATGGTGTCTTTTTCCATACATTCAGGTTCAGTCTGTGTATGTCTTGAGGTCTGAAGAAAACAAATAGATGGGTCTTGTTTTTTTTAACCATTTAGTCACCCTATGTCTTTTGATCGGAGTGTTTAGGCCATTTACACTTAAAGTAATGATTGATAGGTATATAGTTATTGACATTTAGTGAATGTTTCTTGGTTGTTTTTATTGTTCTTCTCTGAACCTTTTTTCCTCTCTTGCTCTCTTCCCTTTTGTTTTATGACTTTCTATAGTGTTATGGCTGGGTTCTCTTCTCTTTCCTTTTCGTGTATCTACCATTAGTTTTTGTTACATGGTCACCATGGGGTTATTATATGATATACTATGAATATAACAATCTACAATAAGCTGATGGTCACTTAAGTTTGAATGCATTCTAACAGCACTACATTTCATACTCCCCCCTCCCCATTTGATGTATATAATATCTTCTTTTATACCTTTTTATTAACTGATTCCCTTAACCAATTTTTTGATAGAATTGGTTTTGTTATTTTTTTCTTTTTGACCTTCATACTAATTTTCAAGTAATTGATCTACTACCTCTGCTATATGTTTATCTTAACATGGAAATTTTTCTGTTTCTTAAATTTAATGCTTCCATTTAGGGTCTTTTCTATTCCTCTTCAAGAAGTCCCTTGAACATTTATTGTAAGCCTGGTTTAGTAGTGTTGAACTTTTTAAACTTATATTTATCCATAAAGCTCTTTATTTCTCCTTCAATTCTAAATAATAACCTTTCTGGGTAGAGTATTCTTGGTTGGAAGTTTTTTTTCTTCCATTTAGCATTTTGAATATATCATGCCATTCCCTTCTAGCCTGTAGAGTTTCTGCAGAAAATTCAGCTGATAACCTTATCAGGTTTCCTTTATATGCAATTTGTTGCTTTTCTCTTGCTGCTTTTAAGATTCTCTCTTTGTCTCTGATCTTTGACATTTTGATTATCACGTGCCTCAGTGTGGACCTCCTTGGGTTTGTCTTGTTTGGAGTTCTCTGTGCTTCCTGAGCCTGGTAGACTGTTTTCTTCCTCAGGGAAGTTTTCAACTATTGTCTCTTCAAATAAATTTTCTACTCCTTTTTCTCTCTCTTCTCCTTCTTGGACTCCTATAAGGTGGGTGTTAGGACTTTTGATGTTGTCCCAGATCTCTCTTACCCATCCTCATTTCTTTTAAGTCTTTCTTCCTTCTGCTGTTCAGCTTGAGTGTTTGCCATTACTCTGTTTTCCAAGTCACTGAGCCATTCTTGTGCATCATCTAGTTTGCACTTTCATCCCCTCTAGTGTACTTCTTTATTTCATCTATTGTGTTCTTCATCTCTGATTGGTTCTTTTTCAGACTTTGTATATCTTTGTTGAGGTCCACTCTGAGTTCTGGTATTGTTTTCTCAAGTCCAGTGAGTAACTTTATAACCATTGCTTTAAACTCTACATCAGGTAGATTGGTTAACTTTGTTTCATTGAATTTTTCCGGGTTTTACCTTGTTCTGTCATTTGAATATATTCCACCATCTCCTTATTTTTTACTCTGTGCTCAGGTCTGTGAATTAGTTGAAAGGGCTTGCTCTCCTGGTCTTGAAGGACTGGACTTTTACAGAAGAGTCCCTGTGTAGACTGTGTGCACCTCCTAGTTTTGGCAAGCTGGAGGTTGCATTAAGTGTGAGACAGGTTTTCCTGGTGCTGGGGCTCCCAGGGTGTAGTCTTGTGGGCATGGCCTTGGAGGTTCTTCTGGCTGGACACCTGTGGGTTCTGCACTGGCATGGAGAGAGTGGTGGGCCAGCAGCAGATCAGGGGTGCACTCCAGAAAACTCCCAGATTTGTACCAACTGAATCTTGTATGCCTACTCACCTGTATGCCCATGCACATTTTGGTCACTTGGGACCAGTCTGCAGAAGGTCCTGTTGGCACCATGGATTCTGGCTCCATGCATGGTCCCCCTCAGCCCCTGAGTGCTCTGGACTGCTCTGGGGAATTCACGAGTTGGCACCCACCAGTCCCTCTGGAGGCTGGGCTCAGGCATGCTGCATGTGCAGGTTTCCCTATGGCCCCTGCATAGTCGAGGCTTCTCTGGGGAGTTCCTATGTCAGCATCTGCCAGGTAACCACTTGTGATCTGGGGTCATCCCTAACACATATGTCCCCCATTTGCTCTGGGTAGTTGCCTTAGTGGCCCCAAATTCATGTGCCCTTCCTGTGAACTTGAGAACTTTCCAGTCCTGTTGATGGGGAATGAACTGATGGATAACAGCTGGCAACAAGGCAAGACTGCTTAATCAAACCCAAATCCTGCTCTCAGCCACCTCAAGATGTGTGGGAGGACTGAAAATAATGGCACTGGTTGGCTCTTTTGATCCTGGATTGCCTCCAACTGTTTCCTTGCCAAGAGGTGGATGTTTCGCTCCGAAACAGGATCTTTCACTTGCAGTCTAGTGGCACTTTAAACCACAAGGCTTTATTTCCTGCACCTCAGCGGAGGAGGTCCACCTGGCTCTCCAGAGATATCCCTCACCCTCCCCTCTGCCAGCGGTTTGGTGGGGATGAGATTCTGCAGTTACCCTGTTTCTGTCTCTCCTGACATTTTGAGCTTTTTTCAATTTGCTTTCTGTCCCTCATTATATAGAAGGTGTTCACTTCAGTCTCCATTCTTCTTTGGGGTGAAGTATTCTCTGTGTAGGTGTATATTCAGTGGTGGGCAGAAGAAGGTGGACTCAGGCTCTCTCTACTCTGCCATCTTCCCAGAATATTTTAACATTAAACTCTAAAGCTATTATATCCTTCCCTTCAATCCTGCACAGTGCTTGTGGTAATGAAAGCATTTGTATTTGTGTGTGTGTGTGTGTGTGATTCACAGCTTGCTCTAAATTAATTCTTAAAATATTCTCACTGAATTGCCATTCTTTGCATCCTTTGCTATCCTCCATCTGGATGAAGTATCCAAAAGTCATAACCAATTCTTGAATATTTCCTTGAAAATGTGCATATTGGTGATTGGTTTCCCTGTCCCTTTTTTATCTGATTCTATCACCTGTTGATATCTCAGCTGTAAATTTCCAAGTTTGCATCTTGCTACAAGGACATTAACACAATTGCCAAATAGGCACAGAGCTCCCCTGGATATCCTTGGTTACGAGGATGGCATCCAGACAATCCAGACTATGCTTATATTGAGGGCTTATTTAATTGTATTTAAAATTTTTATCACGGAAATAAATACAAAATATTTTTTTAAATTCTCACAGAAAATATACAGACCTTCTGGATTATGTTTCTGGATATATTTGAGATATACTGGAATATATGACATTTTGAGTCTAGTTCCATTAAACTCTGCCATTATACTGATAGAAGTGAACTAATTGGCAAGACATTTTCCCAACGTATCTTATTTGGATTGTAAGATCGTGTTTGCTTGTTTGCTTAACTATGCAATTTAAGAGCTGATTAACAAGCAGCTCTGGTCCTCAATGAGTTTGATTCATGAAACTGAGAAACTGAACCCCTCCTGACAAGTAGCCATCAAGATCTTAGATTCACACATCTAGTACCTGCTCCCCATGGCCACCTGTGCTATCCAAACTCAGTTCTTCCTATATCAATTTATTACATTTGAGGGTTTTTTTAAGGTAATAAGAAATTTATAATAATATTTAAATTTGATTTAAGTAAAGCCTTCAATGGTCTTTTCAGGTCATTCCACTGGTCAAAGTTTAAGATAAACACTCGGATGAGTACCATGTTTGTTGTGACACAATGAAGATGGAACTATTTTAAACTCAAATAGGGATAAAATATCTATTGAGTATCAGGGGCAGAGTTTAAACAGGCTTTGGATAGCAGTAGGTCACAAGGAGTTTTAAAGCTTTGGTCAGATCCGCTCTTGCAGCTCCCAGTCTGAGGATGAGTAATGGATTCTGTGATGCAAGGCTACATATCAAAATGTTGTGTTTACTTTTCCTGGGAAAAAATAAATGATACTGAGGATGGTTATAAGTACAGAGGGTTACTTGATTCAAAATCAAAATTATACATGCAGGTCACTGGAGTTGCACAAATCCAGGAGGCATTACAAAGATGCTTGAACAATGTGAGGGTTAGAAGCACCTACCCTCCTTGTTCACTAAAAGCCTTACCAATAACACGTTGATTACCATATATTTTGTATGTGATATGTAATATCCTGTATTGTTACAGTAAAGTAAGCTAGAGAAAAGAAAATGTTATTAAGAAAATTGTTAAACAAGAGAAAATACATTTACAGTTCTGTACTATATTTATGGGAATAAAAAGTCACATACAAGTGAACCTGCACCACTCAAATCTATGCTGTTCAAGGATCATCTGTATATACATTATAGTTTGTATGGTAGTTCTGCAGTGTGGTAGTTCTGGGAGAAAAACTCTCCGGAATTTTCTTCCTAAGTTACCATATATACCACTATTACCTCAGTTCATAGGTGTATTTTGTGAGAAAATTTTCATTTCTAGTAATGCATCTGATTCTGAAAGAATGCTTCATAGGCAATCAATCAATTTCCCTGGATTCTAAGACAGATAAGACCACTACTAAGCCTAAATTTCAGGTCCCTAGAGATAAATAACTTGGCTGCAGGAATTGTATAATAAACAGGTGTTAAATGATCTTTTGAAATCATAAGAAAAAATGGTGAACAGTTCATATTATGAAAAGCAGGCCTGTGAAGACAGCAGACGGAGAGGAAGCTTCCAGTTCCCATTTCTAGGGCAGGTCCTCCCTGTCGCTACCTCTACAATCACTACCTCACAACCACACTCCTTGCTGGCTGTGATAAAAAAAATTAAGGAAAAAAACATATGATCAATTTTTAATAATTAAGGAAGAATGGGGGATTAGGAAGAGTATAAACATTAAAACACTGAGAAAAAGGGGGGAAGGACAAAGAAATAAAATACAAATTAAAATGACAGAAAAAAAGGCCCGACAAAGACAAAAGATTAACAGTCAAAAATAATTAAAGAAAACAAGTGACGTTTAAAATAAAGTCTAAATGGCTAGAGGTCAATGAGATTAAAGATTAAAAATCTAAAAACAAAATAGATAAAATATAAAAATCCATGAAACATAATTTTAGTTGAAACCCATACAAATATAGGAGATTAAGGATTAAGAGCAAGAATTAGGAGATAAAAAGGTACAAGTAAAAAGTATATGAAAATCATGAATATAAAGAGGATTAAGAAAAATTATATGTAAAGGCCAGAAAATGATAAGCTGAACTTCAGAGAAATCATTGAAAAGAAACGGTAGAGTGTCAGAGTGCACTCCCAAAGAGGGTAATACGGAAACTGTCAACAGTTCTTGGGCTGAGCCTCTTTTCCCACATAAGGAGCTCCCCTTTGCAGGCAGGGCACTGGGGGAGTGGAGAGCAATCTTACATATTCCTTGAGTCCCCCTAAAGCAAAAACAAATATATAACAGACTGAGCTCTAGAAACTTTCAAGACAAGCCCTCTAGGTAAATTCTTTGTTCCAAAAGACAAAGACTGGGAGAGAAATGACAAAAGACTATAAAATGAAAAGTCACAGAGAAGAGTCAAATATGATTTTACACCAAGTCTCCTTAAATATCCTTGGAACAAGGCAAAATTAAGACAATTTATGAAGAGCTTTTTACACAGAGGTTAACAAATACAGAACTTATAGCTCAAATAATTGGTATAGATGATATTCAAATAGTTGTCAAAAAGATTTGGAATGCATGAAAGGTTGGAAGAGTGTAGTGGGAGAGAATTGGCAGACATGCCTAAGTTCTAGTTCCAGCTCTGCCACTAGCTGGCTATGTGACCTTAGGTAAAGCATTGTATTTTCTTGCATCTTATTTTGCTTATGCATTTTTAAGTGGATTAAAAAGGGTTGGATTTGATATTCTCAAAAAGTACAATTTGAGTTTGATATTAAGAAAATGAGCTTTTGTGATACACTGAATATTAGGCTGAAATGGTCATGGATAGGTCTGCAAAGATTGAAGGTTGGTATTGAAAATATAATGTTTAGAAAGGCTGGAATGTTGAGTAAATGAAAGAAATGACCAGGCACAGGGGCTGTAAACAACTAGAAATATGTCTTCTTTAAAAGGCAAGATGCTTCTCAGCAATACCTAGCTGCTGTCACATTGAAATGTAGGCAGCCAGATCTTCAGATTTTTCTAGATAAGTCAGAAATGTTTTTAAATGTGAAATCTCCTGATTTTTACTTATCATCATTAACTTATTTAAAATTTTTAAAAATCACTGGGTAAGGCAGCTGAAAAACATCTGCTAGCTCAATTCAGCCTATGGATTAAAGTTTACAAACTCCGCTCATCCATAATCCCTCAGTCATTACATGGGCCTCATAGGCTCAGTGCAGGTCTTGCCTAAGTTTGGCTGGCCAAAGGCAGTAGTAAACTTATAAAAGTTTCATTTCTCCAATCACTAGATTTATTCCTATAAGTTCAGAAGGAATGCCCCCTCTGTCACTTCTGATTTTAGTAATTTGAGACTTATATCTTGTCTTAGTCAGTCTTACTAAAGGATTCCCAATTTTATTGATCTTTTTAAAGAGCCAACTTTTGACTTATTTTTTCTGCTGTTTTTCTGTTCTCTATTTCTGCTACAATCTTATTATTTTCCCTTCTGCTTGCTTTAGGTTTAGTTTTCTTTTTCTAGTGTTTTTTTTTTTTAAATGGAACATTAGATTATTGACTTAAGATCTTTCTTCTTTTTTAACATAGGTGTTTGCAACTATAAATTTCTCTCTAAATTGCCTTATCTGCATCCTGTAAGTCTAGTATGTTGTGTTTTCATTTTCATTCATCTCAAAATATTTTCTAATTTCTATTGTGATTTCTTATCTGACTCATTGATTACTTAGGAACATGTCATTTAATTTCACATATATGTGAATTTCCCAACTTTCCTCCCATTATAGATTTATAATATCATTCCATTATGATCAGAAAACATTTCTTATGATATCAAACCTTTCAAATTTATTGAGTATTGTTTTATAATATAACATATGGTCTATCCCGGACAATATTTTATGTGCACCTGAGAGTAACATGTATTCTATTAGAAATATGTTAAGTCTAGTTGGTTTATAGTATTTTCAAGTCTTTTATTTCTTTGTTGATTTTCTGCCTAGTTGCAGTGTTATTGAAAGTCAGGTATCAAAATCTCAACTACTGTTCATCTTTTTCTCTCTTCAATTCTATTTTATAATGACACAGTTATCATTATAAAATGTTGTTCTCTGTCCTGAGTAATAATTTTTATCTTATATCCTATTTTGCCTTTGCATTTCTATCACTTGTCTATTGTATATTTTCCATTTTAAATATAAAGTATGTAATATAATAATCTCCCAAGGAAATTCTCAAAGGGGAAAGGAGTAAGGATATAGGTCATATTTCTATAAGGGTACATATAAAGCTTGGGGAGAGGAAGAGTGCAGTTACAAATTTTTTTTCAATATTTTGCCTGGGGAAATGTTTATAAGTGGAATGGCTAAATCATATGGTGGATGTATGTTTAATTATTAAGGAAGTAGACAAACTGTTTTCCAAAGTGCTATGTCATTTTTCATTCCTAACAGCAGTGTATCAGAGTTCCAGTTCTTCCACATCGTCAACAATATTTACTATGGTCAGTCTTTTGTTATTTTAGCCATTCTAGTGAAAGTGTAGTAGTATGTTACTAGGGATTTAATTTACATTTCCCTAATGATTAATGATATTCAATATTTCTCATGTGCTTATTTCTTCTCTTTATATCTTTTTAAGTGAGGTATACGTTCAAATCTTCTGCCAAGTTTTAAAAATTGTGGAAAAACTACTTTTTCAGATATATGATATGCAAGTATTTTCTCCCACTATATGTCTAGACATTTAATTATCTTATCAGTATCTTTCAAGGAATAGCAAATTTCAGAGGCTTATAATTTTGATGCAGTTCAATTTATCAGTTTTTTTTTTGAAGATTGGGTTATAGTGTCAAAGCTAAAAAATACTTGCTTATATATTTTCTAATAGACTCTTCAATCTCTTAGGTTTTAAAGTTTAGGTCTATGATCTACTCTGAGTCAGTATCCGAATATGATATGAGGTATGGATTAAAGGGTTTTTTTGCATATAGCTATCTGTTGGCTCTCACATTTCTGCATATCTTACAAGAAAAATCACGTTTGTTCCAGACTGTATTTTCAAACATATTTAGAAAGCTAGTAGCCCTGGAAGATGGAGACAGTGTACCTTCAGAGTAAAAAGCAGACATGTTATCTGTCCAAAATAATCAATTACAAGAAGAAATATGGAAAACTCACAAATAGGTGATTAAATGACATACTCCTGAAAAACCAATGGTAAAAGAAGAAATCAAAGGAGAAATTTAAAAAACAATCTTGAGACAAACAAAAATGGAATCACATACCAAAACTTATGGGATGCAGACAAAAGGGGGGGAAGTTCATAGTGAAACATGCCTACATTAACAAAAAGAAAAAACAGATCTCAAATAAAAAATCTAACTTTAACTTCAAGGAACTAGAAAAAGGACAAACTAAGTCCAAAGCTAGTAGAAGGAAAGAAATAATAAACTATTATTTTCTGAATAGACATTATCCAAAGAAGATATACAAAGAACCTAAAGGGACATAAAAAAGGTACTCAGAATCACTAATCATGAGGGAAATGGGACTCAAAACTATAGTACCACCTCACACCTGCTGAAATGACTATCCTTGAAAAGAAGAGAGATCACAAGTGTTGATGAGTACGTACAGGAAATGGAATCCCTTTACATTGTTGATTGTAATGGAAATTGGTACAGCTGATTCTCTCTTACAAGGGGGAGACTCAGGGTTTTTCTTCTATTCAAGCCTTCAACTGATTAGATGAGGCTCGCCTCCATTAGAAAAGTTTATCTGTTTTTCTCAGACTACTGACTTATATGCTAATCTTATCCAAGAGACCATCACAGAAAAACCCCAAATAATGTTTGATCATATATCTTTGCACTCCATGCCCAGTCAAATTGACACATAAATTTAACCATCACAGTGTTCTTCAGAAGAAATGGGAAAACCACTTTAATGAGGAAATTACAAACAGAAACCCAGAGAGAATGCATATTTGAAAAGGTTTAAGAGACTCTCAGAATCTCTAGCTATGTTGACTGATGAAGGTCTGTACCTCTGTGAAACCAGTCTTTAAAGACTGGGAGAAGTGGCTCTTTTTTCAAATGCTCGAGTTTTGACAAAAGAGAAGAAAGTATACAAAGAAATGGAAACATGGTTCAAAGGGTCAAAATAAATTCTGGAAACCAACCCTGAAGAAATGGGGATCTTTGAATTACCTGATAAAGAATTAAAAATGTACTCAATGAGCCAAAGAATACAAATAGAAAATGAAATGAAATTAGATAAACAGTTCATGAACAAAATAATAATATCAACAAAGAAATAGAAGCTGTTAAAAGAAGCAAACAGAAATTCTGAAGCTGAGTAATGCAATTACTGCATTGAAAAATTCACTAGATGTCTTCAACAGATGACTCAATCAGGCAAAAGAAAGACCAGCAATTTGAAGACAGGTAATTAGAGTAAGAAGGGCAAAAAGAAAAAAAAGAATGAAGTAAAGAGAACGTAAGGTACTTATGGGATACCATCAAGCAGACCAATATATACATCATGGGTGTCACAGAATTAGAAAAGATAAAGACATGTACAGAGAACTTATTTGTAGAAATAATGGCCAAAAACTTCCTAAATTTGAGGAAAGAAATGCACAAATTTCAACAAGCTCAACACATTCCAACTAGGATAAACCCAAAGAAATGTGCACAAGGACACATTATAATAAAACTTTCAAACATCACAAAGGGAGAATATTGAAAACAGCCAGAGAAATGTGACTCAACACATACAGGGAGCTTCTATAAGATTATAAGTAGATTTTTAGCAGAAATCTTGTAAGCCAGAAGGGAGTGGGATGATATATTTAAAGTACTGAAAGAAAAACTGCCAACTGTATCAGGCAAAACCTTCCTTCAAAAATAGAGGAGAAATTAAGACTTTCTGAGATAAAAACTGAAGAGAAGTCATCACCACTAAACATGCCCTAAAGGAAATGCTAAAGGGAGTCTCAAGTTGAAACCAAAGGTTTTACACAACAAAAATTCAACCATATGAAAATACAAAGTTTTTAAAAAGTAGACATATGTTGGATACTGCAGTATTATAATGCTGGTGCATAAATCACTTGTAATTCTGATAGAGGATTTAAAAGACAAGCATATAGAAAATAGCCATAAATCTATGTTAATGGATACACAATAAAAAAGATAAAATTTGTGACACCAATAACATAAAGTGAGAAAAACAAAAATGTAAAGGAGTAGAGTTTTTTGCAATGTTATTGAAATTAAGTGATCAGTTTAAAATAGATTGCTATAACTTTAAGATGTGTTATGTATCTCATATCAGATAAAGGAAACTTTAAGTCAAAAATGGTCACAATAGGCAATTAAAGATATTATATAACAATTAAATGTTTAGTTCATCAGAACTTCATCCATATATGAAGCAAACCAATGGAATCAAGGGAGAAAGAGACATAAGCACAATCATAGTAGCAGACATCAAAAACCCACTTTTAATAATTGATAGAACAACAAGATAAGAGATCAGAAAACAGGGGACTTGAAGAACATTACAGACCAACTGGACCTAACAGACATATACAGAATACTCCACCCAACAATGGCAGAATACAAATTTTCTCAAGCACACATGGAATATTCTACAGGATAGACCCCACATTAGGCCTCAAAACAAGTCTTAGCAAAGTTAAGATTGCAATCATAGAAAATATCTTTCTAATAACAAAGGAATAAAACTAGAAATCAATAGCAAGAATGAAAATTGGAAAATCTGCAGTATTATAATTTTGGTGCATAAATTATTCTTAATTCTCATAGAGGATTTAAAAGATAAGAGAAATTAAACAACCATAATCTTAAACAACCAATGAATCAAAGAAGAAATCACAAGAGAAAGTAGAAAATATCTTGAGACAAATGAAAATGAAAACACAACATACTAAAACTTACAGGATACAGTTAAAGCAGCACTAAGAAGTAAAATTATAGTGGTAAATGCTTTTATTAAAAAAGGAAGAAAGATATCAAACCAACAGCTTAACTTTATAATTCAAGGATCTAGAAAAAAAAAGAAAACCTAAATCCAAAGACAGCAGAAGGAAAATAACAAGATCATATCAGAAACAAATGAAAGTGGAGAACAGAAGAACAGTAGGAAAAAAATTAATAAAACCAAGAGGTAGTTTTTTAAAAAGATTAGTCAAATTGACACATCCTTAACTAGATTAACTAAGAAATAAAGAGATGAGACCCAAATAATTAAAATTGGAAATGAAAGAGGAGACATTATATAACTGATGCCAAAGTAATAAAAAGGATTATAGAGACTACTATGAAGAACTGCATACCAACAAATTGGATAAACTAGAAGAAATGGATAACTTCATGGAAACATAGAACCTACCAAGACATAAACAAGAAGAAAAAAAAAGTAGACCTAAAACTAGTAAGGAGATTGAATCAGTAATCAAAAAAATTCCCAAAAATGAATAGCTCAGGACAAGATGGCTTCACTGGAGAATTCTACCAAACATATAAAGATATTATTAACACCACTTCTCTTCAAACTCATCCCAAAAATTGAATAGGAGGGAACACTTCCAAACTCATTTTATGAGACCAGCATCACTCTGACACTACAGCCAGAGATACTACAAGGAAGCTATACATCAATATCCCTGATGAATAAGGATGCAAAAATGCCCAACAAAGTATTAGCAAACAAAATTCAACAGCACATAAAAGTGAATATACACCATGACTAAGAAGGATTTATTTTGGGATGCAACAATGGCTCAACATAAAAGAAATCAATCAATGTAATGTACCATAAAAAAAGAATGAAGGACAAAAACCACATTTACATGGATATAGGAAAAAAATTTGAAAAAACTCAACAAACTTTCATGATAAAAAGAAAAAAACAACAGAGTAGGAATGAAAAAACCACCTCTACATCATAAAGGCCATATATGTAAACACAGCTAAGATTTTACTCAATGCTGAAAAACTGAAAGCTTTCTTATAAGAGCAGATCCAAAGCAAGCATACTGTCCTTAGTCTGTTCAGGCTGCTGTAACAGAACATCATAGACTGGGTGGATGATTGTGGGGAAGCTGGGGTTCCTATGGCCAGGATCCTCACTGAACTTAAACCACCTGATGATGTAACTGGCCTGCTGCTGGGCTGCCGCTTCCACACCTGTAGGCAATAAGCTATTATTGCGCTATAGGGAGAGCTTGGCCCAGTGCTCTGGGTGGAGGCAGAGACACTACTACTAGACCTACCGCCAGAGAACAAGCCGGGTAATAAACCCTTTCACCGCAAGAACGTTTTGCTGTGAATTTCTTTGGTCATAGTGAATCCATAGCAAACTTGCCCAGGGCTGAAACCCATTGGCAAGACAATAATAAACAACAGAAACTTGATTTCTCATAGTTCTCGAGGGTGCAAAGGCAAAGATCAAGACAACAGCAAATTTGGTGTCTGTTGAGAGCCCACCACCTGGTTCACAGAAGACACTCTTTTCGTGGTGTCCTCACATGATGGAAGAGGTGGGGGATGTCTATAGGGCCTCTTTTATAAGGGCACTAATCCCACTCAGGAGGGCTCATAGACCTAATCACCTCCCAAAGTCACCAATCTAAATACTTCCACATTGGGGATTAGGTTTAAACATACATGTTTTGGGGAAACACAAACATTTGGTCTACAGTATATGCCCACTCTGGACACTTACATTCAACACAGTACTAGAAGTCCTATCGAGGAAATCAGGTAGGACAAAGAAACAGAAGACATGCAAATTGGAAAGAAGACATAAAATTATCTCTGTTCACATATGACATGATCTTACAGGAAAGAACCCTGAAGATTCTGCAAAAAAAATATTAAAATAAGAAACAAATTCCATAAAGTTGCAGGAAACAAAATCAAAACAAAAAATTCCACTGTGTTTCTATGTACTAATAACAATCTGAAAAGAAAATTAAAAAAACAATCACATTTAAAACAGCATCAAAAAGAAAAAATACTTAGGAATAAATTTAACTAAGGAATTAAAAGACTTTTTTACAGTGGTAACTACAGACCATTGCTGAATGAAATGAAAGAAAATGCAAATAAACAGAAGGACATCACTATATTCATGGACTGGCAGACTTAATATTACAAAATACCCATGCCTCCCAAAGTGATCTACAGATTTAATGCCACCCCTATCAAAATCCCACTGTATTTTTTTTGCAGCAATAGGAAAATAAATCCTAAAATTCATATGGTATCTTAAGGATCCCCAAATAGCCAAAGCAATTTTGAGCAAGATCAACTAAGTTGGAGCCCTCATACTTCTTGGTTTTGAAACATATTACGAAGCTACAGAAATCAAAACTATATGGAATTGACATAAAGGAAGACACAGACCAATGAAGCACAATAGAGAAGCCAGAAATAAAACCTCACATACATGGCCAAATGATCTTAGATAAAAGTGCCAAGACCACACAATGGGGAAAAGACAGTTTCTTTTGGTTGGAACAATGGGATATCCACGTGCCAAAGAATGAAACTGGATCCTTACTTTACACCATACAAAAATTAACTCAAAATTAATTAAATAGGATCGGAAGATGGCGGCGTGAGTAGAGCAGCAGAAATCTCCTCCCAAAACCACATATATCTATGAAAATATAACTCTTCCTAGAATAAAGACCAGAGGACACAGGACAATATCCAGACCACATCTGGACCTGAGAGAACCCAGTGCCTCGCGAAGGGGGTAAGATACAAGCCCCGGCCCGGCGGGAGCCGAGCGCCCATCCCCCCAACTCCCGGCGGGAGAAGAGCAGGCAGAGCGGGAGGGAGACGGAGCCCAGGGCTGCCGAACACCCAGCCCCAGCCATCCGGGCCAGAGTGCAGACACAGTGCGAGCGCAGGGGGCCCTGGATACTACGGAAACAGGGCAGCAAGAACAGTGAGTGGGCACCGGAAGTCGGGCACCGGAGTACATAAGAAAAGCGAGCAAACAATTTTTTTTTTTTTTTTTTTTTGCTGTTTTGTTTTGGTGAGCGCTTTTTGGAAGTCTTAAAGGGATAGGGACCCCAATACTAGGGAAACAGGGCAGCAAGACCGGTGAGCAGATGCCTGAGGTTAGCGCCAGAGAATAAAGAAAAATGAGCGGCCACCTTCTTCTTTTTTTTTAACTAAAAAAAATTTTTTTCTTTTTTGTGGTCGTTGTTTTGTTTTGGCGGGTGCTTTTTGGAAGTCTTAAAGGGGCAGGGTGGGACACTTAATCCATAGGTAGGGAATCCGGGGATCTCTGGGCACCCTAACCCCTGGGCTGCAGGGAGCAGGGAGGCCCCTTATGGAGATAAATAGCCTCCCAGCCACTCCCCCTCCAACGCGACTCCACCATTTTGGAGCAACTGCCTGAGCCAGGCCACGCCCACAGCAACAGCGGAGATAAACTCCATAACAGCGGGGCAGGAAGCACAAACCCTGTCTGCGCGCAGCTGCCCAGCACAAGCCACTAGAGGTCGCTGTTCTCCCAGGAGAGGAGGGCCACAAACCAACAAGAAGGGAAGTTCTTCCAGCCGTCACTCGTCCCAGCTCTGCAAACTATTCCTATCACCATGAAAAGGCAAAGCTACAGGCAGACAAAGATCACAGAGACAAGACCAGAGAAGGAGACAGACCTAACCAGTCTTCCTGACAAAGAATTCAAAATAAGAATCATAAACATGCTGACAGAGATGCAGAGAAATACGCAAGAGAAATGGGATGAAGTCCGGAGGGAGATCACAGATGCCAGAAAGGAGATCGCAGAAATGAAACAAACTCTGGAAGGGTTTATAAGCAGAATGGATAGGATGCAAGAGGCCATTGATGGAACTGAAACCAGAGAACAGGAACACATAGAAGCTGACATAGAGAGAGATAAAAGGATCTCCAGGAATGAAACAATATTAAGAGAAATGTGCGACCAATCCAAAAGGAACAATATCTGTATTATAGGGGTTCCAGAAGAAGAGGAGAGAGGAAAAGAGATGGAAAGTATCTTAGAAGAAATAATTGCTGAAAACTTCCCCAAACTGGAGGAGGAAATAATCGAACAGACCAAGGAAATACACAGAACCCCCAACAGAAAGGATCCAAGGAGGACAACACCAAGACACATAATAATTAAAATGGCAAAGATCAAGGACAAGGAAAGAGTTTTATAGGCAGCAAAAGAGAAAAAGGTCACCTATAAAGGAAAACCCATCAGGCTAACATCAGACTTCTCGACAGAAACCCTACAGGCCAGAAGAGAATGGCATGATATACTTAATACAATGAAACAGAAGGGCCTTGAACCAAGGATACTGTATCCAGCACAACTATCATTCAAATATGATGGTGGGATTAAACAATTCCCAGACAAACAAAAGCTGAGGGAATTTGCTTCCCACAAACCACCTCTACAGAACATCTTACAGGGACTGCTCTAGATGGGAGCACTCCTAGAAAGACCACAGCACAAAACACCCAACATATGAAGAATCGAGGAGGAGGAATAAGAAGGGAGAGAAGAAAAGAATCTCCAGACAGTGTATACAACAACTCAATAAGCGAGATAAGTTAGGCAGTAAGATACTAAAGAGGCTAACCTTGAACCTTTGGTAACCACGAATTTAAAGCCTGCAATGGCAATAAGTACATATCTTTCAATAGTCACCCTAAATGTTAATGGGTTGAATGCACCAATCAAAAGACACAGAGTAATAGAATGGATAAAAAAGCAAGACCCATCTATATGCTGCTTACAAGAAACTCACCTCAAACCCAAAGACATGTACAGACTAAAAGTCAAGGGATGGAAAAACATATTTCAATCAAACAACAGCGAGAAGAAAGCAGGGGTTGCAGTACTAATATCAGACAAAATAGACTTCAAAACAAAGAAAGTAACAAGAGATAAAGAAGGACACTACATAATGATAAAGGGCTCAGTCCAACAAGAGGATATAACCATTCTAAATATATATGCACCCAACACAGGAGCAACAGCATATGTGAAACAAATACTAACAGAACTAAAGGGGGAAATAGACTGCAATGCATTCATTCTAGGAGACTTCAACACACCACTCACCCCAAAGGATAGATCCACTGGGCGGAAAATAAGTAAGGACACGGAAGCACTGAACAACACAGTAGAGCAGATGGACCTAATAGACATCTACAGAACTCTACATCCAAAAGCAACAGGATATACATTCTTCTCAAGTGCACATGGAACATTCTCCAGAATAGACCACATACTAGGCCACAAAAAGAGCCTCAGAAAATTCCAAAAGATTGAAATCCTACCAACCAACTTTTCAGACCACAAAGGCATAAAACTAGAAATAAACTGTACAAAGAAAGCAAAGAGGCTCACAAACACATGGAGGCTTAACAACATGCTCCTAAATAATCAATGGACCAATGACCAAATCAAAATGGAGATCCAGCAATATATGGAAACAAATGACAACAACAACACTAAGCCCCAACTTCTGTGGGACACAGCAAAAGCAGTCTTAAGAGGAAAGTATAAAGCAATCCAAGCATATTTAAAAAAGGAAGAACAATCCCAAATGAATGGTCTAATGTCACAATTATCGAAATTGGAAAAAGAAGAACAAATGAGGCCTAAGGTCAGCAGAAGAAGGGACATAATAAAGATCAGAGAAGAAATAAATAAAATTGAGAGGAATAAAACAATAGCAAAAATCAATGAAACCAAGAGCTGGTTCTTCAAGAAAATAAACAAAATAGATAAGCCTCTAGCCAGACTTATTAAGAAGAAAAGAGAGTCAACACAAATCAACAGTATCAGAAACGGGAAAGGAAAAATCACGACGGACCCCACAGAAATACAAAGAATTATTAGAGAATACTATGAAAACCTATATGCTAACAAGCTGGGAAACCTAGGAGAAATGGACAACTTCCTAGAAAAATACAACCTTCCAAGACTGACCCAGAAAGAAACAGAAAATCTAAACAGACCAATTACCAGCAATGAAATTGAAGCGGTAATCAAAAAACTACCAAAGAACAAAACCCCCGGGCCAGATGGATTTACCTCAGAATTTTATCAGACATACAGGGAAGACATAATACCCATTCTCCTTAAAGTTTTCCAAAAAATAGAGAAGGAGGGGATACTCCCAAACTCATTCTATGAAGCTAACATCACCCTAATACCAAAACCAGGCAAAGACCCCACCAAAAAAGAAAACTACAGACCAATGTCCCTGATGAACATAGATGCAAAAATACTCAACAAAATATTAGCAAACCGAATTCAAAAATACATCAAAAGGATCATACACCATGACCAAGTGGGATTCATCCCAGGGATGTAAGGATGGTACAACATTCGAAAGTCCATCAACATCATCCACCACATCAACAAAAAGAAAGACAAAAACCACATGATCATCTCCCTAGATGCTGAAAAAGCATTTGACAAAGTTCAACATCCATTCATGATAAAAACTCTCAGCAAAATGGGAATAGAGGGCAAGTACCTCAACATAATAAAGCCCATCTATGATAAACCCACAGCCAACATTATATTGAACAGCAAGAAGCTCAGATTTCCTCTGAGATCGGGAACTAGACAGGGATGCCCACTCTCCCCCAGTTATTTAACATAGTACTGGAGGTCCTAGCCACAGCAATCAGACAAAACAAAAAAATACAAGGAATCCAGATTGGTAAAGAAGAAGTTAAACTGTCACTATTTGCAGATGACATGATACTGTACATAAAAAACCCTAAAGACTCCACCCCAAAACTACTAGAACTGATATCGGAATACAGCAAAGTGGCAGGATACAAAATCAACACACAGAAATCTTTGTCTTTCCTATATACTAACAATGAACCAACAGAAAGAGAAATCAGGAAAACAACTCCATTCACAATTGCATCAAAAAAAAATAAAATACCTAGGAATAAACCTAACCAAAGAAGTGAAAGACTTATACTCTGAAAACTACAAGTCACTCTTAAGAGAAATTAAAGGGGACACTAACAGATGGAAACTCATCCCATGCTCGTATCTAGGAAGAATTAATATCGTCAAAATGGCCATCCTGCCCAAAGCAATATACAGATTTGATGCAATCCCTATGAAACTACCAGCAACATTCTTCAATGAACTGGAACAAATAATTCAAAAATTCATATGGAAACACCAAAGACCCCGAATAGCCAAAGCAATCCTGAGAAAGAAGAATAAAGTAGGGGGGATCTCACTCCCCAACTTCAAGCTCTACTATAAAGCCATAGTAATCAAGACAATTTGGTACTGGCACAAGAGCAGAGCCACAGACCAATGGAACAGACTAGAGAATCCAGACATTAACCCAGACATATATGGTCAATTAATATTTGATAAAGGAGCCATGGACATACAATGGAGAAATGACAGTCTCTTCAACAGGTGGTGCTGGCAAAACTGGACAGCTACATGTAGGAGAATGAAACTGGACCATTGTCTAACCCCATATACAAAAGTAAACTCAAAATGGATCAAAGACCTGAATGTAAGCCATGAAACCATTAAACTCTTGGAAGAAAACATAGGCGAAAACCTCTTAGACATAAACATGAGTGACCTCTTCTTGAACATATCTCCCCGGGCAAGGAAAACAATAGCAAAAATGAGTAAGTGGGACTATATTAAGCTGAAAAGCTTCTGTACAGCAAAAGACACCATCAATAGAACAAGAAGGATCCCTACAGTATGGGAGAATATATTTGAAAATGACACATCCGATAAAGGCTTGACGTCCAGAATATATAAAGAGCTCACACGCCTCAACAAACAAAAAACAAATAACCCAATTAAAAAATGGGCAGAGGAACTGAACAGACAGTTCTCCAAAAAGGAAATACAGATGGCCAACAGACACATGAAAAGATGCTCCACATCGCTAATTATCAGAGAAATGCAAATTAAACCTACAATGAGGTATCACCTCACACCAGTAAGGATGGCTGCCATCCAAAAGACAGAGAACAACAAATGTTGGCGAGGCTGTGGAGAAAGGGAAACCCTCCTACACTGCTGGTGGGAATGTAAACTTGTTCAACCATTGTGGAAAGCAGTATGGAGGTACATCAAAATGCTCAAAACAGACCTACCATTTGACCCAGGAATTGCACTCCTAGGAATTTACCCTAAGAATGCAGCAATCAAGTATGAGAAAGATCAGTGCACCCCTATGTTTATCGCAGCACTATTTACAATAGCCAAGAATTGGAAGCAACCTAAATGTCCATCGATAGATGAATGGATAAAGAAGATGTGGTACATATACACAATGGAATACTACTCAGCCATAAGAAAAGGGCAAATCCTACCATTTGCAGCAACATGGATGGAGCTGGATGGTATTATGCTCAGTGAAACAAGCCAAGCAGAGAAAGAGAAATACCAAATTATTTCACTTATCTATGGAATATAAGAACAAAGGAAAAACTGAAGGAACAAAACAGCAGCAGAATCACAGAACTCAAGAATGGACTAACAGGTACCAAAGGGAAAGGGACTGGGGTGGATGGGTGGGTAGGGAGGGATAAGGTGGGGGGAGAAGTAGGGGGGTATTAAGATTAGCATGCATGGGGGGGTAGGAGAAAAGGGAGGGCTGTACAACACAGAGAAGGCAAGTAGTGATTCTACAACATTTTGCTATGCTGATGGACAGTGACTGTAAAGGGGTTTATAGGGGGGACCTGGTATAGGGGAGAGCCTAGTAAACATAATATTCGTCATGTAAGTGTAGATTAGTGATATCAAAAAAAAAAAAAAAAAGGCAGTTCCTGTGTGGTAACCTCCAATGAGTTCTACACAAGGGTATAAAGGGCATATAAAAGTGTAGGCAAAGGGTCTTTTTGTGTTTATATAGAGGATCAAAGCCTAATTGGGCTACCCCGAAAATGAACTAAGATATGATATGAAAAAGAACTTCCAACATCAGCACTCTCTGGAAGACTCATGACAGAAGATGATCATCAAAAAACCCCAACAAAGATCCACGCACTGCTGCAGCTGTAGATGCACTCATCCCACCAGTTCCTGGACTTGCCATGGGAATGAAGAAGGAGATATCTAAGCTGGCCTGTGCATACAGTGAAACAACAAATTTGACTGGATCTATACTGTTGGAACTCAACCAAGAATTAGGAGAAGTGCAAATTGTAGCGCTCCAAAATCTTACAACTACAGACTATTTACTGTTAAAAGAACATAAGGGATGTGAACATTCCCCAGGAATGGGTTGTTTTAATGTGTCTGATTTCTCTCAGACTGTTCAAGTTCAGTAGGACAATATCCACCATATGATAGATAAGTTTTCACAAATGCCTAAGGTGCCTAACTGGTTTTCTTGGTTTCACTGGAGATGGCTGGTAATTACAGGTCTGCTTTGGTTATGTAACTATACTCCTATTATGTTAATGTGTGTGCGCAATTTAAGTAGTAGCTTAAACCCTATACATGCTGAAGTTACTCTACAAGAAGATATGTCAAAGAAATAATCAATCTTTCCATGTTTTCTGCCGCCTGCTACTTCTATAGCTTTTCTTCTTCCTTCCTAATTACAACCCTTAAATAGAATTCGTGCCTCATATCAAATTTACCGAGTATCATAATTCTTCCAAGTGGTAAAGATACCTCAAGACAAATGCTGGGCATAGAAGCTACAGGGCATAAATATGCAAAGAAGTAAAAAGCTAACCATTTCAAACAATAAGGCTTCTCTCTCACTTACCAACTTTACATTTCCCTGTTTGGCCCCGGAAGATGACTGGTTAGCCAGAGACGGGTAAGATTCCTCAAGGGAGGAACAACCTAAGACAGGCACAGTCACAGGGGGGTCATCAGGTGAGAAATTGGGGATCAACAGAGGTGAGGCTTAGAATCTCACCCCCGCTGTTCTGAGAGAAATCTTCTGCATACGTGGATGTTTGATTGCCCTTGTCTAGCTTGGATTAACCCATAGTCTGCAGGCACATACCTGATCATCTACATTTGCTCTCTTTCAACACTAAACTATGTTTTCTACCTTTATCTTGTATCTACCTACCATTTCCGCATTTTATTAAAAATAATAATAATAAAGAGAGAAATGTGGTATCCACATATAAATCAAGTATAAAAATCAAATGAGTATTCATATTTGAACTGACTGTTTATAGTTCATAATGCATGAGCAAAACCAAAAGTTTCTGTGATGACTGCCCTTGTACTGTTCACCATGTAACTTATTCATTATGTAAGAATTTGTTCTCCATGTAAGAACTTGTTTGTTATGCCTCAGAAGATTGGAGACTGATGAAAATTAGGCTTGGGGTGGATTAATGATTGTGCATTGAGCACTGACTCCCCTATACAGAATTTTATTGTTGTTAACAACTTTTTGATCAATAAATATGAGAGATGCCCTCACAAACAACAACAAGAAAAAAAAAAAGTACACACTTCCAGTTGTAAAATAAATAAGTACCCGGGATGTAATATATTGCATAAGGAATATAGTCAAAATATTGTAACAACTTGGTATGGTGAGAGCTGGTACCTAGAATTATCATGTATATAAATGTTGAATCACTATGTTGTACACCTGAAACTAATGTAATGTAATACTGTGTGTCAACTACCCTTCAATAAAAAATAATTACCTACAAAAAAAAAAATTAATTAAATACCTAAACATAAGACATAAAAGAAAACACAGGAGAAAAATTTTATGACTTTGTTTTTGGAAATGATTTCTTGGATATGAAAACAAAAGAAGAGGTTATAAAAGCAAAAATAGACAAATGGAACTACTTAAAAACATCTATGCATTAAAGGAAATAATCAAGAGTGAAAATGCAATCAATGGGAGAAAATATTTATAAATCATGTATCTGATAAGGAGTTAGTATCCAGAATAAAGAACTGCTTAATAGTTCTGATTAATAATTACAGTGTGAGGTGGGAGAGTTCCCTAACCCACCAAGCAATTCTCAGACACCAAGTGGGTGTCCGACAATTCAGCTCAATGATCACACTATCTATCTGGAGACAGCAACAGATTCCACAGCTTAAGGGCTCAGTCCCAGAAGACTGCCCTCCATTTCAGATACAATTCACAAGCTCAGGTTGTTACCTGTACTTCTGACTTATTGGCTATAGACTGGAGGTTCCAACCACCCCCTCTTTGGGTTCAATTAATTTGCTAGAGCAGCTCACAGACTGTGAATACTAGTTTATTTCATAGATTACCAATATATTTTAAAAGGATATAATCAGGAACATCCAGATCGAAGAGAATCACAAGGCAAGGTATACAGTATAGTAGTTCCTCAAAAAATTAAAAATAGAATTAACATATTATCAGTAATCCCAGTTCTGGACATAAATCAGAAAAATTGAAAACAGGATCTCAAAGAGATCCTTGTACACTCGTGTTCATTGAAGCATTATTAACAATAACCAAGATAGAAACAACCTGAATGTCCATCACTGGACAAATGGATAAAGAAAATGTGGTATATACACACAATGGAGTATTATTCAGCCTTAAAAAATAAGTAATCCTGTCGCATCATGTAACATTGATGAACTTTGAGGATCTTATGCCAAGTGAAATAAGACAGTCATGGAAAGAAAAATACTGTAAAATCCCAATCTATGAAGTATCTAAAGTAATTAATATCATAGAATCAGAAAGAATCGTTGCCAGGGATTGAGAAGGAAGGGGGAACAGGAAGTTTTTCAATTGGTATAGAATTTTAAGTTTTGCAAGATGAAAAGTTCTAGAGATTTCTTAGAGCCATGTGAATATAGTTAGCCCTACTGAACAGTACAGTTAAAAATGGTTAAGATGGTAAATTTTATGTTATTTTTTCTTTACCACAATTTTAAAATGTCTCTAAAGCACTTTCTTTCTTTGAGGAGTATTGAGTTTCTTACTGAAAGGCAGTGTCTCTGATCCTCCTGAGACTTGGTTTTAGACATTGTTAGAACATGCCTAGAAGAACCCTTGCTCCAGGGCAAGAATAGACAAAAGCCCTAAAATATGGCTTTTTTTGGCATCTCAACCAAATGCTCAAGCCCTATGTATTAATTCAGAACAAGGTCCCATTACTCCAGCTCAATGGCCCTTTAATGTTTCTCAGCACTGTTCAACCTCTAAAATCTTCATTCATCTTGCATCCTTAAGTTATTATTTTCCAAGCTTTATGGTGTCTTGCCCTGTGAGTGCAGAGCTTAGTTTTCAGCTCAAGGGGACCTTGGTGAAGATTTCTGAAGTTCCATCTCTAAACAGCTACCTTCTCTCTGCTAACCTGCTTCACAAATTCCAGTCACCACAAATCTATTAAGTCCTACCCTGGACACCATTGTTCTGTGTTTGGGATCTATATCACTGTGCTATGGTTTGGAAAGCACTTCTATTCAGAAAGCCAGAGTAAATGTGCTACTCACTTCATGTGCTGTTCATTTCATGTGTTCACTTCCTTTTAAGGATAACAGTCCAGTAGGTTCTATTGTTAGATATCTGAAAAGGGTTTTGCTGCTTATTTATATGTATGTGTATATATATGTATATCTACATTTGTTTATGGCTGAAGGATAAGTATGATACTCATAACTGTCATTGCTGGGATTGGGAATTCATCATTCTAGGACTATTTTTAAATTCTATACCTAACATTCCTTCAGAATTTTTTGTTTCTTTGTGAGATTTTTTTCTCTTCCCCCACAATAATATAACCTTCATGAGAAGCATGACCAATAATCTAAGACATTTTAGCTCCTTAGTGCTTACTGCCTGATTCTAGTGATTAAACAGTAAAATTTATTTAATGAAAAGAAAGAAAAGAAATGAATTATTAAATTATTATGCATTGCCAAAGTTTGCTTCAGAACAAATTCAATATTTTACAATAAAAAATATAAAAGAATAGGTGAATAAATGATGAAAAATGTATGCCAAATCCACAATGTTGAATATGAAAATAAGCAGCAAAGAAAGAAGTGAAATTTTTTTAAACAGAGATGACATGGGGAAAAATTGGAAAAGGGAAACTGGGAAAGAAGAAAGTTCGTAGAATTGTGGAGAAAAAAAAGAGCCAAGAAAAAATGTTTAGTGAATAAGTGAAGGAAATAAAAGGAAGGAAAAGGAAAGAGAGAAATATTATCCTATTTTCTGACACAGCAAACATTTCATGCATTGCCTTTGTGTTTTAAAGCAAAATCCTATGGATACAACAGTGAAAAAAAATATAGTTATTGTCCTTAAACACCTTTGTCCTCTAGTAGGAGAAATGACATACAAAAAATACACACATAAATATAATCCAAAATGAATTATAAAGAGGGCTATAAAATAGTGCTGTGAGAACACAATGATATCAAAAGTCTGCCTGGGAATCTGGGAAGATTTTTCTTAGAGAAAGTGAGTAAATTTGAAAGATGGATAGAATTTTAGCAGATGGAATGAGGGGAGAAAATTTGAGAAAAAGTCTGAAGGAGGAAGAAGAAAGGGCATGGGCCAGAAATCGTGAAATTTTCCCATTGGCTGTTGACCGTCTTAACTGTATCTGAAGGGCACAGGTGGGAATGTAGCTTGGGGAGGCAAGTTTGAATCTCATGTGGAGAGCCTTAACTAGGGGGGGGGGGTTTGAACTTTCAATGCCCTTTAGCCTCTGGGAGATGCTGAGAGTTTTTCAGGGGAAAAGCAGTAAGGTCAGAGCAGTGATTTTAGAACATGAAGTAGAATAGAAAAGGGGACAGATAAATAGAAAAGAAGAAGAAGACAACTTCAGAAGAATTTCTTTTCTTGAAAAAGCGTTTCAGGCACTTAAGTCTAGAAACAATAGAAAAGGAGATGAAAGATGTTGGCACTGGAAATTATTTTATCACTCCATTTTTATCCTGCTTGAAAAGGCATGGCTTTTTTACTGTGCATCTAAGAAGAAATCTCTTTTCCTTGGAGCCATCTTCATTTGGAAACACTACAGCCTGACACTGATGTTCCTGGTATCTGCCTCCCTAAGTCCCTTTGCCTCAACAGGAATGAAGGTTTGTAGGTCTGGGTGTCTGGAAACTGCTATTCTAACATAAAAAAATCAAATCAAAACAAAATGGAAAACCACCAATTCTCAGGAATCAGCCCTTCTCTGCAACAAAAGAAAACAGGGGATCATATTCTACAACTCTGCTTTATTTTTGGAAATGAAGTTGGATTTGGTGTACAGATATCTATCTCAATAAAATTCAAATGCTGCACAGAAGATAAAGGGCATTTACTTTCAAATTGATTGCTTTTATTTTGGCATCAGGGTGAGTGGATATTCAGGCACTTTTACCTCTCTCTTCTCAAAGGTGTATCTCAGCTAAAGAGCTCTTCTATGTAAAAGGAGAGTCTCAGGGTAGGCTGAAAAACTACTTCGACTCATTTCAAGTATTTGTGCCCTCAGTTATATTCATTCAGACTGATTTGGTAATCCATAGGTAATAATGTTATAGGTAATAACTCCACACACAGTTAAAAAATAATCACTATACCCAGAACTATTTGAAAAGACAGTGAATGAGATGCTGGGTTACTTGACTTATGAGAAAATGCAGACACATATCTAAACATTATCCAAAAATCTTAGTATTTTTGTTCCTTCCTGTCCTTGAACAACCTTCAACTGGCATTACTTAATTTACTATCTTATAAAGATATACACATAATTTCTATAAGTAAATAGTTACAAGCACATAGCCATGGATACAGTAGAAAAGTGTTCATGTTAATGAACACTTCACATTGGTACATCTGATATTTCAGTATTTGGAGTTTCTCCTACCACATTTTGCCTTTTACTTTTAGACACTATTTTTACTATTCATGTCTTGACCATAAATCAGTAGCAATCATTCCTCCATATGGATACGTACTCTTCTATGTATTCTCTAAAAGGTGTATCTTCTTTTTTTTTGACCACATCGAGCAATTCCTTAACTTGTACATCTCTTCAATTCACTGTCCTAGTAGATAATATAATTTAAAAGGTCCCTTAGGGAAAAATATGGCTTCACAAACACATAGAAAACTAATATTTGGGCCATTTAATGTTCAAGTGAAATTCACTACACGGTCAATCCTATTAAGTGAGCAGACATTACCTGTGAGTATAGTCAAAAACAAAAAACCCAGAGTCACTGAAAAAATGATTGATTCAGTAATTGCACAGAGGGCTGTAAGTGTTATTTGTCAGTTGAGCCTTTTTACTTTATCTTCACAAAGACAGTTGCTAAGATGCTGAATGACTTGGTTTTGTACCAAGAGTGTGTTGTATATTTTTAAACTGTGACTGCTGACCACACACTTGTACTGTTGATGCTAACCTGGTGTGTCTCAGGCCTCTGCAAGATGGCCAGTGGGCACCACACTTAAAGTTACCAATGGAAACAGCTCACCTCTTTTCCAGTGGTTTAATCAGAAGTCCCAAGGCTAACTGTAACTGTTCTTAGAGTGGGGTTCAGGATACCATAAAGCAAAACACATGGACTGAGTGTGTGGGGAGGTGTTTGTGCAAAGGGAAATTGAGAAGGAGGGGAAACAATCTTCCTAGCAGGCAAAACCATCAGATACCCACTGTAGTAAGAAAGGTAGTCATTAGTTTTCCTTTTTTTTTATAGGTAAGAATACCAAATCTCAAAAAAGGTAAAAGACTTATTCAAAATGACCCAGATAAAAAACACAATCTGTCTAACTCCTGGTCCATACTCTCTACCAAACCATGATGCCTTTCAAATAGTAGTTATATGCCAAGTGTGCATATATTGGCATGATGGAAAGTTCTGAGACTTCCATAAATTAGATTTATCAAAGATTATACAATTATCTTTTGTCAACTACTTTGCCCAATACAAGATCCATACTCGTCAAATTAACTTCTACCACTTAGCAAGGCCCAAGGGAAAGGGACTTCAGAGGATCAGTGTAATGCAGAGGGAAGGAGCAAGGGAGTGGGGAAAGTTTCAGAGTGGAACGTCTCACTCCACGGGAGCTGCAGTGTCCCACCATCAGAACCCAGAATTGATTGGGAGTGTGTGTGTGTGTGTGCAGGTGTGTGTGAGGAGGAAGTGGGAGGGAGGAAGAGGGGAAGGAAGGGGAGGGGAGGGGAGGAAGCAGAGGTGAAGAGAAGAGAGGAGAAGAGGGAAAATGCTTGGTTTCTGAGAGAGGTAGGGGTAAATATACACTATAATGGGGTGTGAGAAGAGATGCTGGGGGAAAATTGCTACTAACTATTTCACAATTTGGTCCCAGCAGGATCCTGGCACACTCCCCTGATGTAAACTGCTTTCTATCTAGAGTGTAAACCAGGAATGCAATTGATACACCATACTTTCCCATTTGCTTTCATTAGGCAAGCAATGAGACGATTTCTTGATGGCTTTCTGAAGATAATGAAAGTGCATGGCTCAGCAAGGGTGACTCACTCAGTTACTTAATGCTGTCTCTTTATAAGTCATCACTCGAATCAAGTTCCAGTGTTATACCAGTGATTGGGGCCTCATTTCAGTCCAACTCAGGAAGAATCTTCGACTTCAACTCACTGGCCTCCTGCCCAGTTCATCCTTTACTTTGGGAGAAGGTACTTGGCATCTGTCTGCATAGAACATGACAATCTTGGAAGCTACAGCCAAAAGAAATTAAAAATTGTCATCCCTGCAGTTTTGTATTTAGTTTCCAGATGAGCAAAATGTCTTAGCAACTTCATTGTGAATTCAATCCAATTCCCAAACATTTAAAACAGCAGGGATGTAACAAAGCAGACATTTAGCTGAACAGTGAACTGAATTCTGGCTTGCACAGAAAACATGAACTAGATGTTAAATAAATGTTAATATTCATCAAGCTGTTTTCCATTTCCAGACTGGAGAATTTCAACTCCCTATAGATTCCTTAGGAGTAAAAGTATAATCATAAGCAGAGACTTATTAATTCAGCTCCACCACTTGCTGTCTTATTTGATTTTGAGCTGTAACATTGCTTGAAAGGATATAATTCTCTTATTTATTTATTTGTTTTTATTTTGGTATCATTAATATACAATTACACGAGCAACACTGTGCTTACTGGATTCCCCTCATTATCAAGTCCCCACCACATACCCCATTATAGTCGCTGTCCGTCAGTGTAGTAAGATGCTGCAGAATCACTACTTGTCTTCTCTGTGCTATACTGCCTTCCCTGTGCCCCCCCTACATTATGTGTGCTAATCATAATGCCCCTTATTCCCCTCCCTTCCCACCCACACCCCCCAGTCCCTTTCCCTTTGGCAACTGTTAGTCCATTCTTTGGTTCTGTGAGTCTGATGCTGCTTTGTTCCTTCAGTTTTTGCTTTGTTCTTATGCTCCACAGATGAGTGCAATTATTTGGTACTTGTCTTTCTCCACCTGGCTTATTTCACTGAGCATAATACCCTCTAGCTCCATCCAGGTTGTTGCAAATGGTAGGATTTGTTTTCTTCTTATGGCTGAATAATATTCCATTGTGTATATATATGTACCACCTCCTCTTTATCCATTCATCTACTGATGGACACTTAGGTTGCTTCCATTTCTTGGCTATTGTAAATAGTGCTGCAATAAACACAGGGGTGCATCTGTCTTTTTGAAATTGGGCTCTTGCATTCTTAGAGTAAATTCCTAGGAGTGGAATTCCTGGGTCAAACGGTATTTCTTTTTAGTTTTTTGAGGAAGGATATAATTCTTTTAAATCTAAGAAAAATGTTTCAACATTTATTAGACAAAGGTAAATTTGGTGCATCAGGATTATAAGCAAAGATAAATCAAGCTACCATCCACATACAATCCTTTAGCTATTAAACTCTCTCATACTTGTACTGATAGCTCCAGACCTATGGGAAAATTTGTTTCTGAGAAAAGGAAGTGTAATCAACATGACTTCCTGTAATATATTAGGAAGAAAAATCATTTTTTCCTCCTCACTCTCTGCTTAGGTTCTTTCCTCTCAAGCTTAATAGTGGGGCACCCCAGGAAGTTTAGGGAAAATGTTTTTTTGTTTCTGTTTTTTTGCAGACTGAATGGGCTGTGATGAAACCAGTAAGGGGCAGGCTAGTAAGAGGGAGTTTGGGCCCAAGACTTGGTTAAGATGGAGGTAGAACAAGGACTGAAGAGCGGAGAAGAAAGAGGGCCTCCACAATCCATTTTGCCCCTTAGGATCAATGTCACAGGAAAGAAGAGTTTGCTCTGGGAACCAGGGAAGCATTTGGGATTCAGAAAATGATAACCAGCAGTCTATGCAATAAACCACAATTGCTTTTGCCTGACCCTCTCCTTTTTCAGTAACAGAAAACATGCCTCTCTTTCCTTGCTTTCAGTCCATGTGGATCACAGAGGCTGGCCTCTCTTCTTTGCCCTGCTCCTCACCAATTATTGCATTCGTATGACCCTCCAGCCTGACCATTAACGTAACCTATTCCCTTAGCTTCGGTGCTTGATTCAGGATTGGGCATGCAACCTACGCTGGTCCAGTGGGAGCCCAAGATCTTTGCATTTATTAGAAAATATCCAGCAGAATTTTTCCCCATTTTCCCTCATATTGCTAAACTGGCAGATTGGAGACTGGATTCAGTAATCCTTCTCATTCTCAGGGAAGAGTCTGCTTCAGAGTAAGATCAGTATAGGGAACAGCAGACTTGATCGACAGACACCCACAGGCACAAAAAGATACTAGCATCTTTTGAGTCCCTGAACCAAACAATGCCTGGTTTCCCTTGAACTTCCATGTACATTAAGCCAATAAATCACTCTCTTTTTAAACTGAATTTTTGTTGATTTTTTATTACTTGCAACTGACCTGATTTAGACAAGGTATCTATTTTCATTTTCATCCTGGATGACAATAGGAAGCAGAAAAAGAGGAAAAGAAATATGAAAAGGCTAAGAAGAGATTCTGTATTAGGGTCAAAAACAGTTTCAAATAATCTTTTACTTGGGAAACCAAGGGAAGATTTATTTTTTACAGCGAGTTGTTTTTCTTTTCCTTAAAGCTGTTAGGGAGTATTTATTATCTCAACAGAATTTTCTTCTGCACATTTTATTACTCATCCCATCATCTGATGCACTCTCAGTCTGAATGAATTCTGATATCTTAAGATACCTTCTCCAACTTGTGTTATGACAATCAAAACACACTGTAGATTCTGAATGACACCTGGGATAAGACTGAGTCCCAGCAATGGAAAAGCGTATAATGCGTATTCATGCTCTGTTATAGCACACCTCTAATTCTTAGTTTTTAAAAGCCTCTCATCTATAGCTCTTCTTTCCAGAAATAACTATTATCAATTTTCTCATATTTATGAACATAGCAAAGTTGTTCTATTACTGTGTGGTTTAAGCAATAAAGATTTACATACCGATGCTTTTCTAAACACTACCTGGCTGTCACGTTTTCCTATTGTTTTTCAAAAAGAAGATGAAAGTAGATAAAACAATTGACCAGTTCTGAATAAAAACCATTATTTCCTTGGAATCTTGTTCTTTTCCAAGAGCTATGAGTCATGAAGCAAATGAGCTTATGAATCACTATCCCCAAACAAAGAGCACACTTATAATAAGGTTGTCTTTAGTTGCATTTATTATTTATATTAAAAAAGATTTTCTTAGAACAATCCAAATCACTTACTATAACCTCTACTATTCTTAAGCATTTATTAAATTGGCTTGGAGGAATAAAAGGCTAGTTAACAGTAAGAATCTGGGAATAGTCTCAAGTCTGGAGAAACTGCTAAACATCTCTGGACCTACTTTCTCTGTGAATGTGATCTAGAATCAAATTGTACATTGAACTTCGACTGTATCCAGGACAAAATCAGATGTGGTTAATGGATATGGTTGGCCTGAATTTGTGGTTAAGATAATAGTATTTATATATTAATTCTTGAGGAGCTGGGTAGACAACTCAGTAATTTAGATGTATTAAACCTATAGGCTCTGTCTACATAGATCCAGGCATCTAATTCAAAAAGAAAAAAATAAGTTTATTCAATTGGTTTTCACACAACTGCTGTTTAATAAAGTGACTGACATTTTCCTCTAACACAGTGAATTAACTAGTAATTAATGTTGAGGGGACTATTTTTGTTTGATGAGGATGGGGGTTCTCCCCAACATCAAGCTTAATATCTGCTCAAACATGAATCACATCCTGAGGGCTTTCTAGTATTTTGCTGAATTTTTCTATGACAGAAATTTTTGACTTGCCCCTTATCTTCTAGTATTAATCTTGATATCTTACATGTTGCTGTATGTCACTCTGTTGGGGAATTGCCAATTCTTGGCATTCTTTGCCTCTCTGGTGACCTGTCTTACTCTTGTTCTCTTGTGTAACTCCTTGACTCTGCTTTCAGACATGCCCAAATCCTTTCCTGAGCAAACACTTTTATAGTGGGAAGAGCACAGGATTTAGGACAGAGTACTGGATGCTTATCCTAGCTTGGTCTCTGCTCCCTACTGGCTTTGTGACATCAGTCAAGACATGCTGTCTTATTGAATTTCGGCTCCACTACACAGGAAATGGGGATAAAATGCTATTTACCTTGTAGCAAAATTAGAAATGTTCAATAAAGTAAAAATATTTTATATTGCACTAACAATGACTGGTTGGTTGACAAATGCTTAAGTTCAGTCCATTAGCATGTATGCTGAATTTGTAAAATGCTAGTGCACCCCAGGGGTAGGAGCAGTTGGGAAGACTCTCTGTTGCTAAGCATATCTATCTTTCAAAATTTTGAAATGATCTCAGGAACACCAGTTTGGGGGAGCATATCTTCTCCTACATGGATCTCCCAGTCAGATTTATCTGTCAAATGATATGGTCATGGTTGTCAAGTATTATGAGTGTAACTCCACATGTTAAGGAAATTGCCCTTCTGCCTTCCTGGTCTCAGAGCTGAATTTTGACCCCATTTCATAGTCCTATGACAGTTGTTTGAAGAATCTTTCCTGGTAGCCGTATCCCCTTAACTCAGTGGTTTTACAAAATGCACATCAGAAATTACCAAGGAGCTTATGTTTCCTGTGTCTCTTCTTCAATCTACTGAGTCAGAATCTCTCTATCGGGAACTGCCATATATAATCAAGATCTGTAGTTCATCTCTTAACTTTGAGACTTACTTCTCTTAAGGTAAAAAATTCATTTAATCTCTGATAATCACCACAATTTGATAGGTACATGGAGCCTATGAACCAGAACCTAGGTCATTCCTTTCCATTTTATTATTATCTCTATTTTGCAGGTTTGAAAATGGAAAAATGAATTTCCTAAAAGCAGATAAAGAGCAAGGGGCAAAGGTGACACTCAAATTTACATTGCCTTGTACCAAATCGCTGTTCTTTCGCTATGCCATAGGATGCTCCTCTCCAAACCAAGGCTTCTTCTGATCATGTAAACATGGTTGACAAGTCTACACTCATTATACCTAAGTCAATGGGGGATGGTGTCCCCTCTCCCTAATACCCCCTCATCAGCTACATGAATTACCAAGGGGCTCTCAAGTCCATTAAGAAAAGCATCAGACCACTTGGAAGCAGGTCAACGAAAACAGATCCATCGTCTAATAGATTTTCCTCAAGACCTCCCCACATGTGATCTGGATTGCTTTTCTACTAAAAACTTCCATGCTGGTTTTTCTAATAAGTTGGAAGAAAAGTATATTGTCCTATTTTGCAAGCTTTATTATATTAATTTGAAAGGCTTTATTTTTGTTTTTAATTAAAATTTGATTGATATTAATTTTAGGGAAAATGTATTTTAAATGTTCTATAACCTTTGCTTGTGCTAATCTCATGATATTCCTGGGGCTAAAATCTCAGTTGTTTTTTAGAATCTTCAGTTACATAATTATATAGATGACCCATAAGCTCAAATTACAGTTAAATAAAGTACTTGGCATAGCTTTATGCACAGATTAGTGATTTTACTTCACTTTAAGCCCCTTTCTAACTCAGAGATTTTAGGACATAAATACTAATAAGTGTAATAATACATATTTAGATGAATCAGCAGGGAATGAAGGTCCTATATGAAAATTACTATTATAAAAAATATAATATATAACTGATGAATAGAAAAATTAGTCCATGAAATCATATAATTGCTCACTGATGAGAAGTTCTTCCAGCAACCTAGATTCCCAACTAAACTGTAGTGAATACACTTAGGGACTGGGATTGATCCTGTACAATATCCCTCATATTTCTTAGTGCAGAGCAGGTCACATGGAAATTTCTTAATAAATATTTTATTAGTATGAATATTTGTTATTCTATACATAGAAAATCTGGTTAACTGAATTTTTTATTCTTCAGCTGAATAGTACATGAATGGGAGTCATACACTGAGAAAACCAACATATTTTATACTATCAACTGTCTGTTCAGCCCTTCTCTTGGAGGAGTTCTTCATCTAGTACATAAAACCGAGGACAGGTCCCATCACTTTCCAAGTGGCTCACAGAGAACACATCATCTTCTGACCACTTTTGTCCCAAGAGTACTCAGTTCAGGTAGTAAAATGCCCAGTTCTGATACAAGTAAAACACAAAACTCCCTTCCCTCTGTAGAGCCTCTCCCATTCCTCAGCTTGGGGCTACTGCAGATGAGAAGCCTCCAGATAGTGGGGTTCTTCTACTTACCAAGAAAGTGTTTCTATTCTTACCTCCCCTCCCCAGGTGTCAGGTGCTTCTGACACCTCCAGGACTCAAGTAAGAGGATGGGGGAAAAGCCTAGCAACTGCTGTCATTGCTCTGCCCATACCCTCCACACTCAGTCCAGGGTACCCATGGCTTCCACTTGCAAGTGCTATGACACAACACTGCGGAATTTTGTTTAACCACAGAACCCACTCTTTGTGCACCCACAGCAGGTCAGAACTGCTGAGGAATTAATGCTTCTAGGAGCAGCCTTCAATAAATACTTGATGAGAACTAATGGAGACCCAGCTCCCTTGGTTGGAGTAACTTTGAGGTCCTTTCTTTACTGTATCCCAGAGCAGGAGAATTGAGCTTCATTTCCCAAAGCAAAAACCTACTCAACTTCTTATGTGTTAATGGCTTCCTTCCCTTCCTTATCCCACTGCCCACTCCCCTGCCTGCGCTGCTTGGGATCACCTCCCAAATAAATGCACTCACATCTATTTCTAAGAGTCTGCTTCTGTGGGAACTCAAACTAAAAGACCAGGGTAAGGGCAATATCTTACTTATCAAAAACAGAGAGATACCTGGTACTGGTTTCTTCTGACTGGAGCAGATGTTTGCTGAATGCTTAAAGATACTCCCTTGTTTGGAGCCCATTTACAAGTGCTTCAGAAGCCCTTCCATTTCTAGAGTTATCTCACTCTTTATTTGAGGTTTCTATATTTGGGTGATACAGAAACTATAATTACATATAATTATATAGTTATATAATATATATGCTTACTATATATATTATATACATATATACATATATATGTATGTGTGTGTGTGTAAATAAGATTTATTATAAAGAATTGGCTCACAGATTGTTAAGTCCCACGATCTGCCATCTATAAACAGGAGACCCAGGCAAGTGGGTGGGGGGAGTTCTAATCCAAGTCCTCAGGCATGAGAACCAGGTGCACTGACAGTGTAAATCCCAGTCCGAGGGTAGAAGACCAATGTCCTATCTCAAAATTTCAAGCAGAGAGAGAATTCTCCCGTTCTCCACCTCTTGGTTCTATTCAGACATTCCACAGATTAGATGACTCCGATCCACACAGGGAAGGGCAGTGTGCTTCACTCTCTCCTAGGAACACCCTCACAGACACACAGAAAATAATGTTTAACCAAGTATCTGGGAACCCTTTGACTCACTTAAATTGACAAATAAAATAAACCATCACAGACTCTGTCATTCCTTGGACTTTTGGTGAATCACATCATGCAAAATTTAAAGTTTCACTCTTTCTTGAAGCTTTTCATGTCCAAAGTCCTTTAAAATGGCTCCAAGCCTGTTCTCTATATCAAGACACCCATTTCTCATGCAGCTTTCACCCTCACAAACCCTAGGATTGCAGGCTATTCCCAAGGAAGTAATCTCTTTGCTAGCTAACTTCACCTTCTAGTCTTTAGGCTTTTCCTGACAAAAGTTTCGCACTAGACTATAGTCTCATGGGTCACAAGTCAAGCTTTTCAAGTCATCTCTTTGAAATACTCTAAGTTTTTTGGTAGGAGTTCATTCTCCTCCCCTTCCTCCTGGGAACATACTGCATCTCCCTCTGAAGAAATTGTATCTCTAATTTCCCTTTCCTGGGCCACTTATTTCAAGCCTGCATATGCCCTCAAGGGGCTGAGCTAAAGTTCCTGGGGTTACAAAACTGACTTACAGCTACCGCTTCTCAAGCCAGCACAGGTGTCCAGGAATATGCATATGGGAGTTCTTATCAACTACTGTCTTAGCGCCTCAGCCAAAACTGAGGCAAAATGAGCCTCACTTGAACATTGTTATATATATATATATAATTAGTTATGATGAAGTTCAATAAATGTAGGCATACATATTATGCTTAGGCATTGTGCTAGGTAAAGAATAAGACCCTATTTCAACAAGCAAAGATTTCTGGCTTAGAAGACAGACATGTAGATAAATAAATATAGTATCATATCAAATAGATAGTAGTATGGTTTTATAGGACACAACATTATATGAAGGATTTAATGATGATTCCATGAGAGAAGGGTGAGGAGTCAGGGACAGCAGGATATTCAATGAGCTAATAGGACTTTGACAGGTGCATGGGGAGGGAAGTCTGTGAAGCCATACAAAGCATGAAATGTTTATGAAACCACAAAGGTTTAGCATTTCTGTTGTGTTTCATGTTTTCAGGGGAACCTAGAAAGGTGAGATTTAAGAAGCAGACAGGAAAGGAACTGAGGTATTTCTAAGAAGTTTAAACTTAATCAAGAAAGTTATTGGTAATTTTTGTAGAATTTTAAGCAGGATATTGGCTTGTAAAAATTTAGAATTTAGATGAATTACTCCAATCCTCTGTGAGATTGGAGGAAAGCAATACTAGGGTCAGGGAGGTTAGTTAGGAGTCAGAGGTCCAGGAAACAGGTACCATAGGCTTCACGAATGCAATGTCTGTGAAGATATAAAAGAAACAGTAAAATATAAACACCTGAAGACAGACTTTGTTTCATTCATTTCCATATCACCAGTACTTAGATCACTGTCTGGTATATAGTAGGCTATCAGTAGAAATTATTCAATGACTTAGTGAATAAATGACTTGTTGATTGACTATGTGCCCTAGATGAAAGATTAGAAATCTAGATTAGATTATTTAGGCAGAGGTGGGGTTGAAGTTTAAGATTTAGGTTAGGACCAGAGATGTATATTTAGGAAGCCATGAACACAGATGAAATTACCCATGGTGAGCTCTTAAAGAAAATTTTAAAAGGCTTACATTAAGCAGGTCTGTTCATTATCACCAAAATTTTTTTGATCATGTCCTGTGAGCTCTGTGTAAAGGACTTAATATTAATTATCTCAATTATGCCCCACCACCAATGAAGGAGATATGCTTTATATAAGAGGAAACATAAGCTTAGGGATTTAAGGGTTTGTTGATGGGTATAGAAGCACAGGAACTGAACTGATTCCATGGACTCCCAGCTTGTGCTCCTAACTCTGTGAGAGCTCTAGAATCTCAAGTATTGCTCAGGTATCTCAACTGCCCTTTCCAGGAACAATTTATACTTATCATTCAGGATATGTTTTCTTGTGATTACTTGGGAGGAACAACTTATCTGAGTGGCTTCTAGGATAAGACAAAGATGCAAGACGGTAGGTCTAGCATTCTTTCCAGGCATTCCCTATCAACCAGGAAAGGAAACCAGTAAGTTTGAAGGGATAGAAGGAAAGCACTGATTAAGGAGTTGACTTTGACCTGATAGGACATTTATTTCAGAAATTAGGGAAAATAGTTGAAGAATGGGTATAGGTCTGTGGTTCTCAGCTCTGAATGAACATAGGATCAGCAAGGGAGCTTTCTGAAAGTACCAATACCTGCTCCAGACCAATTAATCAGAATCTCAGGGTAAAGCACAGGCTTGAAAAAAATTCTCCAGGTAATTCTAATATGCACCAGATGCTGATAACCACTGATACAGGAAGAGTTAAGTTTAAGGTGAGGAAGGCAGTTTATTTAGATATTTCACAATAGATGGCTTCCATTTCCCTGGAAAAACTAGGTGCCTTGGACATACACTGAGACTGAGCATGTGGGCTATGGATATAATGCTTGAGGAAAATGGCTAAAGTTTAGAGCAGCATTAGAGGAAAATAGGAAGGTAAACTGATCAAGGACAATAGAGCTGAAAAACAGACTAAGAAGCCCAGCTGAGACTGAAAACTCTGAAATTTTGGCAACCAAAATTTCACTGTGTTTTCTAGGAGCACCTACACATAGGAACAGAAAAGGGATATATTTTGGATTACCCAGGGATAGGGATAGACATGCAGGTTAGAGAGACAGAAGGAAGAGAACCAAAAGAGTCATTAAAGGCTGCACTATGTTGTCTAGATTGAAAAAAAGTATTGAAAAGGTGCAATAAGTTAAATGCTCAAATACACATTTTGGGGAGAGTTCTTGATCTTTCTTCATTGGGACAAAAGAAAGATCTAATACTGATGATAGCAAATAGTTGACTGCAGATCCATTGTTAGTTAATTTCTCCTGGTTACAGGGTCCAGGACCTTCAGGTCTGTGGGTAAAATTGCTGTATTTCCAGAATCTCTCACCTGGTAGTAGTCCGTCTCCATATCAACAGATGCTTACAAGGGGCGGGGGAAGAGGCCAGAAGACGCGGGAACTGGAAAAGGTTTTTCTGACTTCTTCCCAACCAGGACAGGGAGAGACAAGGTGAGCGGGAATGGACAACTTCTTGTAAGCAATAAATGGGTTTCTCTCACTTTATGTTTCCCTTTGGTTGATTTCGGCTTCAGAAGTTTATTTGCCCCAGGCTGGGAAGACATTTCTCCCCTTAGAGTTACAAGGTCCCTGGAGATAACATAGTAGTTGACCTTGGAGAGTTTGTCTTTCTGTCCTTCCTGGTTTGTATTGTGCCAGATCCCACTGCCTCTCCTTATACACCATCTCAGTGTGGTCCAGTGTTTTTAACCCAGAGCTATTTTTGATTTCCAACTGCTATTTGCATGGATTCCCCTAGTTATTGTGGTGTCCATTTCTTAGATTCTCTCTTTTAGTTATCATCAGGCTACTATTACACATTCATTTTTAGGATTCACCCAGAGTGAAATGCAAGCTCTCAGTCACTTGTTAATTCAACAAATGTTAATTTAGCACTTATTATGGGCCAGGTATTGTTTTTGGCATTTTACTAAAAGTTTTTCCTCAATAAATAATTATTCACTGAGCATCTTGAGGGATTATAACTCACAAGGCTCTCAGACACACACAAAAACAGGCATACTTTTCATACAGCACTACTTCTCTGCTACTACTTGCTCCTTACTCAGAACCTTACATTTTATTCTAATCATTTTTTTTTATTCCAGATCTGCTAAAAGGGGATTATGCCCATCTCCAAAGGGCTAATTCTCCCATCAAGGGGTTCTTGACCTTTTAAATTTATGGTGAACACTGAGGGTTTTGTTCATCCCTCATTTATTCTGGAAACACTACTCTCTGTTTTCCTGAAAGTTGCTATAGAAGCTGCCATATTCTTGGGTGAACCAACCACTTCACCCAGAGCTGATCAGAAGCTGGGCTGGGAGGTGGGGGCTGAAGGAGGTGAATCTGAGCTACTGCCCAGTAATCTGTCCTGAGAAAGTGAAGTTGTAAACTGTAAAACTTGGAGACTTTCAGCAGTTGTGTAGGGAAGTACACCTGTGAAGAAAAAAATGGCACACAGGTGCAGGGAGAACCAGAGATAAGATTTGATGAGAGAATATTCTTGCAAAATCAGGACTGAGGACTCCTGTATTTGGAGGTCCAGCTGAATCTCTGCTCTTCCTTCTTCCTGATTATTTTACCCTTCTATTGTAAGTAAATTCTATTTTTTGCTTTAGTTCGAGATTCATTACAAAAAGAATTCATAATATATATCTGTTCTTTATGCTCACAGACCAGGAAATGAACTCAGTGATCACCTAGACTGTGAACCTAATTTTACAAGTCATAATTAAAATAACAACAATAGTTATTATTTACTGGATGCCAGCCATGTGGTGGGATTTTATATATATGATTTGTAATACAATATGCATTCAAGAGGCATATTCTTATCTCCAGTTTATAGATGAGGAATTCAGTGCCCAAAGAGGTTTATTATCCATAGGTCATAAAGACAGTTATTAGGAATTAAGAAGTCTCAAGCATTTCTCTGGGTTATTTTTCTCTGCTGGGTTATATGAATAATGAAAATCTGATGAGATCTGGAAAACCAAGTGAGATGATCACAAGACCCTATGAAGTTCACCATAAAAACGGTAGTGATGTAAAGTAGGAGGTGATACAAATGGCAGGTAAACTAACATTTTAAAAATTATTAACTGTACATCAATCTATGAAATTTACATCTATTAATTTGAAAAAGAGAACAAAACAAAATTCTGCACAAACACAGATAGTATTATGGGGAAATTATACCTTCATACATTGCTTGTTGCTGTAGAAACTGGTAAAAGCTTTTCTGGAGAGGAATTTAGAAAAATATTTCAATAGCCATTAGGTGCTCATATCTTATGACCCATATAATTTTACTTCTGGAAAAATAACCTTAGGAAATAATCCAAAACTACATTCATCAGGATGTTTACTAAAGCTAATAAATTTATAACAAAACAAATAGGAAAACTCTGAAATGTGCAAAAATCAAGAGCTGTTTAAGAATGAGCTCATGGATTTATTAACTCATGTAATCATCAAAAAATGAAATGCTGACCACATGCCAGACATTATGCTATACACAGAGGTGTACAAAGGTAAACAAGGCAGACACAGTCCTGCTATGTGCAAATACTGTATGTTTATGTGTATAAAGAGAAACAGAACATTTAAAAAATTTTTATTTTTTTTAGTAACTCTTTTCTTCCTTAAATAATGGAAAGAAGTTTATAATACCATAAAACAGAATAAACAAATTCAGGACCAAGGAAAATGAATATTTTGATAGCAAATCAAGTTCAGGGCAAAAAAGTACAAATACTTGGTCCAGGTCCTACTTTGTTACTAATGTTGGGGCTCAAATTTGGTTCTGAGCTTCCAGGCAGGCAATGGAAAAGCGAAGTATTATTAGTGAGTGATGTACCTTGTTAGTGAAGAGAAAACACAACAGTTTCTCAGGAGAGAACAGTTATTTTTGTATTTTGATCCAAAAGATATCTTTTTATAAATGGTCAATATGTGATATTATTGGCATCTCCAAATAGTTTTGAAGATTTCTGGAAATAAGCATATATATATTCCACACATGGCCTAAAAAAATAATATATCACATTTAAAGCCTTTTTATACCTCTCTGTAATTCTAATTATTGGTATCCCTATGTAGAATTCATCATTTTCCTGAATTTGGTATTCCTCATTTTCAATTTAATTTATTTAATGTAAATTTAAATTTAACTCAATTCAATTTTCAATTCAATTTATATGGATGCATCCATGGATATATATAGCTTTGTTTTAATGAAATGCATAGCATTTTCTATAAGTGAGAGGTGTGGGACCTCTAGCTCACTCACTTTTTACTGCTAAATAATGCTTTATTTTATGAATATGCCACAATTTACTCATTTACCTACTGATAGACATTTAGATTATTTCCATTTCTTTGCTATTATAAAGCTGCAGCAAGCTTTCTTGTATGCTTCTTCTCTTATGTGCGAAAGTTTCTCCAGCACTGTATCTAGGATGAAATTACTGGCCAGAAGGTACATGCATGTTTATCTTTACTCAATACAGATGCATGGCTCTCCAAACAGGTTTTACCAATTTACATGGAGGATAATAAATGCGAAGGTATTCAGTGATATTACTGCCAAAGATGCCGCAATGCTCTGTTGACCTCCACCTCCCTCCTGACCTTGCAAGGGATAAGAGATTGAAAAGAGATCAAAATTGAAATGTTAACTGTACCTTTTGAACCAGCATCTGATGACCCCGAAGGCAGAAGTGAGGAAACAGAATTGAAGCAAAAGGCATAGGTCTTCTACTGCCTTCCGGATCTAAACTCTAAATTCTATCACAAGTGTAAAGAAAGCTAGTTTGCAGAATGGGGCCTGAGCCCATATGAGCTGAGAAGAGAAGTCCAAGACTGGAGGGCAAAACCTCTCAGTTCACTTACCCACTGCCTGCATTTGTGGGTAAGAAAAAAACTGTTGCTCCCTGAAAGAGGAGCTAGCACCTAGGGTGTTGGGAAGAAAGAGAATTGGGCAAGGCAGAGTCCCCAGATCACTGTGGACATTTTGTTATCACACTGACAGTTAAACAACCAACAATTTTTACAGTTTTCCTTAAAACATGGGAGTGGCTAAGATTTTCATGTCTTCTTCCTTCATGAAGTTTCAAAAACTTCCAGTGATGGAGGGACTGACTGTGAAGTTCAGGCAGGGGTGAATGCCACACAAAAACTGTTTCTGCTCTGGAAGCCTTCCTTTTTAACGTTACAGTGAAGAGTAGAATTAACGTTTAATATAACCATATTGATAATCCTAGTATCTTGAATGTAACTTAGTCTATTTTTTTGAACTATAAATGACTTGGCTAGTTTCAGGATTAGTTTACAGTCTCTTATTTTTTGATAATTGCCAGTATTCAGTCTCCCCTTATCTGTGAATTTATGAGTTCATCATATCTGCAATGTCATTTCTGCTATAGTAAGGACTTTAAAATGATTTTCAGACAGTTGTGTATGATTTTAAAGGAAGAAAATTTACATAAAAAGGCTCTTTACTCTGCATCCTGCCCATTTGTGACCACCAAAGATTACCTAAAAGGCTCTCTTCTTTCTTTCTTCTTAAGCTATTAGAGGGAAAGGAGATGTGGTCATTGCCAAAAAATCATTATATTAAAAGACCTAAAATAGCTGTTACAAAGTACATTTTCTATTCTTCACACCTTCCAACTCCAATACAATCAACAGACAATCAAGGATTTGAAGTGGTCAGATGCTATGAAGTATATATGTTTTGACTTTAAGTTCTGCCCTTTCTCAAGGTCATTCAAAGGATGGTAAACACCTAGCCGAGTATTACCTATTGCTGAGAAATCCTAAGGAAAACATCCTGCCAGCCTCTCCCTTTAGGAAGGGAAACACTGTTTATTTTATATTTATGTCTCCTGCTTCTTTATTTTAATAAGATTGGCCTGACACCCAATAGCCCAATACTCCCATTTGGATTTTGCTATAAAATCATAAAATTGCTTTATGTGAATTCATAGCCACCTACTTTCAGCCTCCATGTTATAGGTGAAAATGAACAACTTTTATTTAATTATATTGGAATTTCTATTCCCTGAAGCACAAATGCAGTCAATCTTAACAGATATACCCCCTTACAGTGACTCAACTATTAAGTGTTGGTAATTCTTTATTCATATTGTTTCAGCTTCTGCCTGGTCATTCTTTTAACCACCACAACTAGCCTAAGCCTCATGTCATGGCTGATTGCTGAAGTAGCTTCCAAACATTCATCCCCCTCCAGTATTTCCTCTCGAATTTGGTTGGTGTTCACTAGATTAACCATTTATCTAAATCCCATATAATAATTTCTTTTCTGTAATCAAAAATCTTTAACAGTTTCTCACTAGTTTCAGTCTAAAAGCTTAGCCTGATATTAAGGGTCCTCAGCATGTGGCCCAAACCTACCTTTTCATTCCATTTTCTACCATCCTTAATACTGCAATCCTCAGGCCATATCTAGTGACCTAGTCAGTCCCCAGGACACATACTGCTCATTCCCACCTTTGTTCTTTTCCTTCGTGCTCTCCCTTCAATCTGACAACATTCACCAGGGGCTAAGCATGGAGAGAGCAAAGACGACTAAATCAAAGTCCCTATTCCCTCTTCTCTACTCAACTGTTGCAAGCTGAATAAGGGGCCCCAAAGATGCCCATTAACCATATATAGCAAAAGAGTCTTCACAGATGTGATTAAAGCTCTTGTTTTGGGGTATTATCCTTGTTTATCTGGGTGGGTCCTAAACGCAATCACTAGGATCTTTGTAACAGGAAGGTAGAAGGGACAGTGGGGGAGGTAACAATGTGACAGTGGAAGCAGAGACTGGACTAGTGCAGCCAGGAGCCAGGAAATGCCAGATGCCTCTAGATGCTGGAACACACAAGCAACAGACTTACTCTTGGAGGCTGCAGAAGGGAACAGCCCTGCTAACAGGGCTGCTGATCTTAGCCTCATCAAACTTATCTTAGACATTGCATCACTCTAATATGACCCCTCATGCTCATATACAGTTAATTCCTATTACATCCCCAGCTCAGGAACCATTAATCTACTTTCTGTCTCTATAGATTTGCCTTTCCTAGACACATCATCCTTCCCAGGAGTCTTTAGAGTCCTATCAATCATGTTTTGTGTGAGGTGTACATATCTGTATGTGAGAGGACCTCATATAATTCAAAACTGATTTATTTCAGAGGAATATTCTCACAGAGGAGATGCTTACTCTCACTGTATAAATCTATAAGCGCTATAGATGTGCTTTAGTCCTGCTTTTTTATTTATTCAGCATTATCTCTAATTTTTAGAAGAAATTCTTGGAGGGTGGGGATTGCTTTATGCTTTACCTTCTTTCATGTGTTTTATTCATCATTTCTATTTTTTGTTGTTGCTGTTCCAAAGTCTTGATTTGCAGGCCCTTTTTAAATATTAGCATGAGCTCTTATACCAGCACAACCACACAATGAGTGCCTCGGTGACTCTATTACAGAAAAACGTTTTAAATTACAATAATGAGTATTGAAATAATAGTACAGTAGTCACCAAAAATCATGCATATATAAACAATAGTAAGCAACTCTGACAAAGGACATTGACCAGATAAAGAGGTACCAACATTTTGCCACAGTCAAAACACAATTTACAGTTCACCCAGACAGCCAGCTGTGAAATTTGAACACATTTTTTTAAATTGGAGGGAAAAATATGACTTATTAATAATTTTGCATTATTCAATTTCAAATTCATATTAAATGTGACTTTACTTCTCTTTACCACTCATTGAACACTTATAATGCAAGACCTTGATAATTCTATCTGCCCTATCTTGGTATACTACAAGCTTCCTTAAATCTTGCATCTGCACCCCGTATCCCTATTCACTTCCTTCTACCTCACTTCCAGTGTATATTACAATACTCTGTCTAGGCTACTGAATAGTATTTTACCCCCAAACTATTCACTCTATTGAGAATAATTACCTCTTTGAGCTCTAAGCAACCTAACCACTAAATAACCACTCTAAGCAAACGGCAATTTGTATTACAGTAAAATAAAGTTTCCTTACTTCATTTATATGTTTCTAAGGGTGAAAACAGGGAAAAATGGATTGATGGCCACTTATAGTTATTTTAATTTATGTTTCTCTGGTACTATAAATGGAAGATTTCTAAATATTACCTCAGTGCCCCAGAGTTCTTAACTTTTTTTCTTTTTGGTATGAAAAATCAAGTTCACAAAACTCTAAGACTCCTTTTCCTTAATAATAATAATAATGATCATAACCTGATTCTAGTACCTTTAGAACCTAGGCAGGCCAGAAGTAATTTTTTTGTGTGAGTGGAAATATAAGCTTTATATCAAATTAAATTTCCCTCAAAGACTTTGCTTAATATGCTTACATGCAGCAAGATAGAGTAATGGCATTTTAATTTAAATCTGTGGTTCTCCAAAGATATGAATTCATTTAGTAAAGAACTTCAAAATAGTAGTGTAAAGTAGAAGAAGATGGTTGTCATTAGTCTTTTAAATGCTACTCCCAAATAAGCGTTTAAAGGCAGCATATCACATCCTGCCCAAAGCAATTTACAGATTCATTGTAATCCCTATCAAAATACCAATGGTATTTTAAATGAACTAGAGCAAAGAATCCTGAAATTTATATGGAACCACAAAGACCCTGAATAGCCAAAGCAATCCTGAGAAACAAGAACAAAGCTGGGGTATTATGCTCCCAGACTTCAAGTTAAACTACAAGCTACAGTGATTAAAACAGTATGGAACTGGCACAAGAACAGATCCATAGATCAATGGAACAGAATAGAGAGCCAAGACATAAACCCATATATATACAGTCAATTAATACATGATAAAGGAGGCAAGAACATGCAGTGGAGAAAAGACAGTCTCTACAATAAATGGTGTTGGGAAAACATGTAAGAGAATAAAACTGGATTGCTGTCTAACATCATACACAAAAGTAAACTCAAAATGGATTAAAGACCTAAATATAAGACATGAAACCATTAAATTCCTATTAGAAAACATAGGCAAAACATAAGCATGAGTATTTTTTATCTGGACACATCTCCCGGGGCAAGGGAAACATAAGCAAAAGTAAACAAGTGAGACTATATCAAACTAAAAAACTTCTGTACAGCAAAGGAAGCCCTCAACAGAACAAAAAGGCAGCCTACAGTATGTGATAGTATATTCACAAATGGTATATCTGATAAGGGCCTAACATCCAAAAATATATAAAGAGCTCATCTGACTCAACACAAAAAAATAAATAAATAACCCAATTAAAAAATAGGCAGAGGACCTGAATAGACACTTTTCCAAAGGAAACATACAGATGACCAATAGACACATGAAAAGATGCTCCACATAACTAATCATCAGGGAAATGCAAATCAAAACCACAGTGAGGTATCACCTCATGCCAGTCAGAAGTACAACTATCCATAAGACAAGAAAAAACAAGTGTTGGTGAGGATGTGGAGAAAAGAGAACCCTCTTACACTATTAGTGGGAATGTAAATTGGTGCAGCCTGTATGGAAAACAGTATGGAGTTTCCCCAAAAAAAACTAAAAATGGAAATACCATACAACCCAGTAATTGCACTTCTAGGAATTTACCCAAAGAAAATGAAATCACTAATTTGGAAAGATATATGCACTCCTATGTTTACTGCCAAATGATTTACAATAGCCAATATATGGAAGCAACCAAAGTGTCCATCAACAGATGGATAAAGATGTGGTACATATGTAAAATGGATTATTCAGCCTTAAAAATGAAAGAAATCCTGCCATTTGCAATAACATGGACGTAGAAGGTATTATGTTAAGTGAAGTAAACTAGGCAGAGAGAGACAAATACCATATGATTTCATTTATAAGTGGAATCTAAAAACAAAACCAAACAAAATGAACAAAATGGAAATAGACTCAGATACTGAGAAGTGACTGGTGGTCACCACAGAGGGGTTGGTGAGGGTGGGTGAAGTGGGTGAAGGGGATTAAGAGGCACAAAGTCTCAATCACAGTATAAATTAGTCACAGGGATGAAAGTATAGCATAGAGAATATAGTAAATAGTCCTGTGACATCCTTCTATGTTGACAGATAATAATTACACTAGTTGGGATGAGCATTTAATAATGTAGATAACTGTTAAATCACTATGTTGTATACTTGAAACCAATATAATATTGTATACCAACTATACTTCAATAAGTTAAAAAACTGTTAAAAGGTGGCATATTTTTACCGAATACTTTTCTTCAAATACTTTTGTTCACTAATATAGGTACAAATAAGATTCCAAAGGTACTAAATTATGACTTGTGGAATTCAGCCTTGAGTCCAACTCCAAAGGTCAAATTGTTGTATACTTTGAATTGATTTTCATCTGTTTCTGTTAACTAGATCACATGAAATGAACAGGGGAATCCAGTTACTATGCTCCATGGACTTAGACATCTTCACTAAAACGTTATTGTTCATCGCCTAAATAGAACAATAGGACAGAGTAGATTATTTGGGGGGCTAGAGTTCTCAGATACAATGTTTTTTTGTTTTGTTTTTTTAAATCATGCAATCAAAGAACAAGCTGCTTTTCTGGAAACTCACTTTAATGAGATGGGAAATTATACAGTATGGGAAGTCAAAAAATTAAATCTTTATTTCCTCAATCCCAATGGCCAAGAGAACCAGGAAGAAGATTTGGGGAGAAAAGATACTAGCCTTCAAACAAGGTTGTTAAAATAATTTTTAAAATAACAACATCTAAGTTGTATTTTGCTCTTACTAAATGCCAAGCACTTGTATAGATATTATCTCATTAAACCCAAACAGTAACAAATGAACTAGGTAATTTTGATACCATCGTCATTTTGGCTATGTGGAAACAAAATTAGAGAGATTAGATAACTTGAACAGCATCATATAGCTGAGACAGAAGAGCTAGGATGCGAACCTTAGCTTTCTAACCTCCAAAACATGGTATATAATCACTGTACTCCAATCCTGTGAGGGCCAAGAGGACTCAGATAGAGCTGCTCATCTAGTAATCATGTGCTATCCACCTTTCTGATTGTGAGGTTTGTGGTAATGTTCCCATAAAAATGTTATTTGTTCCAAAAGATTCACAGTTATGCTGTCATTGTGAATTCTAGTATTTATCATTATAAATTCACCTTCTTTGTCTCATTAAGTGCTTTTATCCATGAATCAAAGATTGCCTGATTTAGTCATGTGATTCTGCTTTCTGTTATTTTTGTACTTGCCAGATGTATCTTTGCTTATTCTTTAACAATCAATCTTTCTGAGTCACTTTGTCTAGAAGTTTGGAAGAAAAACTAACACATTGCCACAGCACTTAAACAGGATCAGATCAAATGAAAGGGTCCATGGGTTCCTCAAGTGGTACTCATGAAAGGCTTTCATGAAGGTAAGAGATTACAGTACAGCAGCAGAAACAGAGCCCAGGCAAATTATCAGAGAGGAATGAGATTTCTAGACACAGATTCCAGAGTTCTCTCTCAGTTTCACAGAATGTGCTTTGAATTCAAGTCCAGAACCACCAAGATACAGACAAGATATTTGGTGTCAGGAGAACCACTCATTCAAAGAGGAGTCTTTTCTACCCCTCTGGTCATATAGCCAAAACCAGGCCATTGAGTGGACCCCAGAGCAGAAACCAAGACAATATACACCAAGTGCAAAGAACTTATGTGTACATTTTCTATAAACACTTTGACAAGCTGGTACAGGTCGCCCCTGACCTAATCTCAGTGCCCAGGAATATAGTTCATTTGTTTAGGTTTGGCCAAGATCAGCATCATGGTTTCAAGCATCCGCAGGGATAAGCACAGCTTTTAACCCAGTACTGACCCACTCCACCTCAACCTTTGGTCAGGCTTTCTTAATTACAAATTGCTCATCATCTTTTTCTTTCTGCACCTTTTACACCACTTAGAAAAAGCAGAAAGACAAACATCAAAATACCAATCATTTGTACTATCCAGTGAGGTTTAGGACTGCTTTAAAGAAAAATTTCAATTTACCAAATATTCTAGCACAGACAATTCTTTTACCTCTATCCACTACTGAATTTGAGCTTCATGCAAGGTATCAATAGTTTTATTCAGAGTAATAATTGATTATCAATAAAATCTAGTTCTTTCTCTAACAATTTTCCATTAGAAGACTACCTTGTGGGAGTCTTAATTTATTCTCCCAGTGTGCCTGATAATCAAAATTATATTAGCATAGGTCTGAATAAAACTTTTTCTGTTATTAATAATGTGACATATTTTGATACTAATAATGTGACATATTTTGCTTTAGTTTGCAGTTGCCAGATCTTATCTTTGCTGTTCTTTCACAACCTTTCTGAATTACTTTGTTTAGGAGGAATGGAAACAAAAGGGACACATTGCCCTCTGTCATTATAAATAAGTATGTACATCATGACCCACCTTCAGAAAGGGGAAAAAAACACTTTTCACTGAGACAAATAAAAAATAACAGGCCAGTTTGTCAAGTTCTTGTCCCTGAGATAAATGAAACATTGAACATTTTCTGTTCAAGGAAACAATTTTATCCCTGGCTTTTACAATGCTAGTGTGTGAAGAAATGCCCTGGCCTTTGTGGCTACCACAATGGTGAGAAATTTCCAGCTCTTTCAATAAGTTTGGTGTGTTAAAAATCAGCAACCTTTGAAATGTTGCATTTTTTCCTTTAAATGAATATAGTTTTATTTGCTGAGGAAGTGTTTCTGATGTTCTACTCCCTTGTGCCTTTTTACAATAACATTATTCTCTTTTCTAAAAGCTGTTGATGCTACTTTCCTCTGATATACATGTCTCTTGTTTTCATTTAGATGCTACTCTTTTAACAAGTGATTTTGGACTATTTATTTATCCTTGGCTTCTCTTTGTTAAAAAAAAAACAACCTGGAACTTTCTTTGTACAAGAAATAGTAACTTGAAAGAACAAGAAGTCAGGACAAGAAGCTGCTAGGGACTTGCAGGTTCCATACTTTCATTCTTGCCTTAATCAACTTACTCAGCATTTTTATGTGGCAGGCTCAGTTTTAGCCTCTGGGGAAATACCAGTAAACTAATAAACAGTGCCTGATCTCATTGTATTTCCATTCATTTGAAGAGAGGTAGACAATAAAGAAACAAATCAATATGTGGTGGTTCAGGTTGTATAAATGTTTTGAAGAAAAATAAAGCAAGGAAGGGCAATATACTCATAACGGTGGATGGCAAGATGTAGTTGTGACCTCTCTTATCAGGCGACAGAGCCATGAAGGAAGTAAGGAGGTGATCCTGGAGATGCCTGGGAGAAAACACTCCAGGCAAGTGCAAAGACTGGGAAGCAGGGGCTTTCCAGGCTAGTGCAACTAGAGAAAGCAAGAAAGAGAGAGAGTGCTAGGAGACAGGGTTAGAGTGGGGGAGCGAGTGTAGGGTTCATTTTCTAAGGCCAAACCCTGGTGAGGCTTGAACATTTATTCTGACTGAGAGGAAAAGCCTTTGCTAGTTCTGAGGTGAGAAATGACATGATCTTACATTTTAAAAGGCACACAGGCTACTATGTGGAGAATAGCCTGCAACAAAGCAGGGACTCTAGCGAGGAAACCAGGTGGGAGGTTGTGACTATCCAAGACAGAAAGGATGGCAGCAGTGAAAGTGGGGAGAATTTAGACTCTGGAATTTCAGGGTTTTCTCCTTGTTTCTTCTTTTTAGTGGTAGTCTACAATGGAGAAGGTGGAAACCATAGTCTGTTTGGGTCAAAAGAAGAGCAGATATTCAAAAATGAAGTATCATTAAAAAGCTATGTAGGCAGTGGTGATGGTCCTCTCCTCCTAAATATGCCTGACTGCTGAGAGCTGAAGGGCTTAGCTACTAAACTATCACAATGATGCCAGCAGGGTTAGGCAATGGAAAAAATCAAACCAGCTATATATATATATATATATATATATATATATATATATGGTGGCTTCCACATAAGAGCATATATTGAGAAATTGGATTAGCTAAACAGAGAGATGTAAAAATTGTGCTCAGATAAATGAACCCACTGCACAAACTCCCAATAACAATTTTTACAAGTTTCACTTAGATATAATTCACAATTATCATACAATTCATTTTAAGTATACAATTCAATGGTATTTACCGTATTCACAGAGTGTACAACCATCATCACAATCAATTTTAGAATATTTCATCATCCCAAAAAGAAGCCCCTTATCCATCCGCAGTCACTTCCCATTTCTCCCAAACGCCCCCTCAGCCCTGGGCTGGCACTAATCTACTTTCTGTCACTACAGATTTTTTTATTTTGGATAATTCGTATAAATGCAATGATAGGTGTTTTTTTGTGACTGGCATTTTTCACATGGCATAATGTTTTTGAGTTTCATCCATATTGTAGCTTGTGTTAATTCTTCCTTTCTTTTATGAACAAGTAATATTCTATTTTGTAGGTATACATTTTATTTATCTATTCATTGGTTGAGAGACATTGGGTGGTTCCTACCTTCTGGCTATTATGAATAATGCTGCTACAAAGATTCCTGTCAAGTTATTGTGTGGCTGTGTTTTCACTCCTCCTGGGTATGTACCTAGGAATGAATTGCTGGATCATAAAGTAACCTACAGTTAACTTTTTGAAACTTTCAAACTGTTTGCCAAGGAAGCTGCACCTGGTTACATTTCCAGCAATGATGTATGAGAATTTCAATTTCTCCACATCCTCACCCACACCATTATGGTCTGCCTTTTGAACAGTAGCCTATTAATGGCTCTGACATGGCATCTTGTGGTTTTGATCTATATTTCGCTAATAACTAGTGATGTTGAGTGTCTTCTCAACTTTTCATGTACTTATTGGCCATTTGTATATCTTCTTTGAAGAAAAGTCTATTTAAATAAATAAAAGTGTTATTGTTGTATTTAAATTGTAGTAAGATGCACAAAGCACAAAATTTATCATTTAAGCATTTTTAAGTTTAGTAGTATTAAGTCATTACATTGCTGTGCACAAATCTCCAGAATTCTTTTCACCTTGCAGAACTCAACTGTATACCCATTAAACTTAACCCCCATTCCCCTTATCCCCAACCCCTGGCAACCACACTTCAACCTCTGTCTCTATGAATTTGACTACTTGGTGTCTCATGTAAGTGGAATCATACAGTGTTTGTCTTTTTCGTGACTGGCTTATTTCACTTAGCATACTGTCCTCAAGATCATTCACATTGTAGTATGTGTCAGAATTTCTTTCCTTTTTAAGGCTGAATAATATTACATTGTATGTATGTACACATTTTGTTTATCCATTCATCTGGTTTTACCCATTGTTTAATTGAGCTATTTGTCTCTGTATTGTTGAATTGTAAAAGTTCTTTATATACTCTGGATATAAGTCCCCTAACAGATATGATTTGAAAATAATTTCTCCCATTGAGTGATTAGTCTTTTTCCTTTCTTTATAGTGTCCTTTGAAGCACAATAGCTTTGAATTTTGATTAAGCCCACTTCATTTTTTTCTTTGGTTGTTTATGCTTTGAATGTTATATCTAATAAATTATTGCCTAATCCAAAGTCACAAATATTTAAATCTACATTTCCCATGATTTTTAAGTTTAGCTTTTATATTTGTCTTCAATCAATTTGGAGTTAATTTTTGTATACTTGTATAGGGCGTCCAACTTCATTCTTTTGCATACAGATATTCATTCAGCTGCCTCATTTGTTGAAAAGGCTATCCTTACCGCATTGAAATGTCTAATGTCAAAAATTAATTGGCCACATTGGTAATATTTATGGTGATTTTTAAAATAAAATACAATTTAATATGAGTTTTTATTGTAATAAAATAGTACATGTGCCATGTAAAGAGTTTATAAAATGGAAAAGAAAATAATTATAATGTTTTTATTATGAGTATATATTTTTAACCTATCTGTGTATCTATGTATGTGTGTGAATATATATACAAATACATGTGTACTAACACATAAAGTTACTATTACAAACTGAAAGAAATGTAACAGACTACAAAATCTAGATGAGAAATTCTTAATGCTTGAAACTAACATTTATTAAGCACTAATACATTTTTAAACAGTCTCTTCATAGCACTATAAATTATTATGTAAAGTAATCTTCATAACAATCCTGTAAGGTAGGTTCTGAGGACCAATTTATAGCTGGGGAAATGGGAACTGCTTTCTAAGTCCTGACTAACCACTTGCTAGAATAGAATTTTGTTAATTATATTCTTAATATTTCATGGCAAGGTTTCACTCCCTAATACACAGGTCTTCTCTGTACCTATGCTACACATACTTATCCAAACTCTTTTTGACTTCAAAACAACTCATAAGGGGCATTTTTTAATCCCCAATTTAAAAACTGGGAGCTTTAGAGGTTTGGCAGAGTGCTTGGCAGAACCAGGGCTCAACTGCACAGCCTCTCACTCCAGCCTCAGGTCTCCTTCTGGTACACCGAAGTGGTTTAAAAATCAGGTTGACATGCATTAAGAACACTGAATTTATATTTAATTTGGTTCTATAACTAATTTAAGCATTTCCAGAAGCACACTCAAAGCCTGAATATAATGTCAGTAAAAAAGAACCTGAGCTGCTATAGACTCTACAGACTTCTTTGTACAGAATCTCTCTTTTGAAGGCATGTATTCTCTTTCTGTTAGCTTTTGTGTGAGCAAAGACAAATGTTTCTGGAGTCCTTTGCAGATGTCACTGTGCATCGACCAATCAGTCAACAAACATTTACTGAACACCTACTATGCAATAAACGAAATGCCACAAAATAAATGTAAAAGAAACTCAAGCCATTAGGAACTCACACTGTAAATAGACATAGTGCATAGCATTAGCTGATGCCTTGGGCTCAAAAGTGTAATCCCTGAGCTGGTCCTCCTTTGTGGCCCAGTCTTTAAGTGGAGTCACATTAAAAGAAACAGCCATCCAACTCCAGATGCCTTGAGGAACAATGTCCTTCACTAAACTAGTCTTCATAAAGGAGCAATATGGATATTGTACATAGCATCCCCAGAAAACTCCCTAAAAAAACAATTCATAGACAGCAGTCTCCCTTCTTAAATTATTCTGTTCATCGAAGCCCTTCATTCTCTCCCTCCACACCCATCATTTGCTTTTCTCACTGTTGTGCTGCTGTCCTAACTGACTTCCTTCTAAGCCAACCACAAAGGGCTCTGGACCTGCAATTCTTCTGTCCCAAGCCATCCCCCAGCCTGTTCATTTTTCTGTCAGCACCAGTTCCTCATCTTACAAGAATCAGTTGTCTGGGAATTCTAGTAGAAGGAACTGTTACCCAGAATGTGCAACAGCACTCACCCTGCCACTGTGTTTTGTTTAAAAAGTGTTAAAAGAGCCAAGAATGTGCAGCAGCTGGTTATAGCAACAGGTATAGTTACTGATAACAAGTCCCTTTCTTCCCAGTGTGAAGGCTGCAGGCTTGCTCACAGAAGGTTATTTGAATCTACGTTTCAGTACTAAGCAAAGTTCTCCAAGATTGGTCTCCTGCTGCCTTTTAGAATCTACTCATTTCTTACTTCCTATGGATTTAGCTTTTGTCTGTTTATATGCTTATATTTTGGCTTAATCTCTTTTTATTTATTTATTTTGCCATTGCCATTTCTTTACATACAAGGTTCACTAGAAAACAATTGAAAAAGTTAGTTTCCATCGACCTAATTCTCAATTAGAAACAGTTATTAGTTCAAAGTGCATCTGTATGTAGATATCTATCTATACACGAAAACACACACAGATGCACACAGGCATAGACTCTTAAAAACAATGTATTTTTATTGGTAAATAAACACTACTTACTAATAAGTCATAGACAGCTTTCTACTTAGGTACTTACAGGTTTACCTCATTTTCTATAATAACTTCTCGGAATGGGGCACTTTTTCAGTCACCTTGGTTTTAGATCCTGCCTTTATCACATATACTATCTTTATTCCCTCAAGTTCCATATTCCTGGAACTAGTTAGCCTAGAACTGCTTCTTTACAACACTTAGCTCAGAGCCTTGCAAGCCACAACAGGGACAGAACCAGTGATGAACTGGACTTGCTGTTAATTGTCTCATAAAAGCCAATTATTAAAATTTCAGGAAGTTTGTAGCTGATTGTTACCTTCAACCATTATTAAAAATTAAATTATACAAACTTAAAAATAAATAAATTTCTTTTATAACAAGGGTAATAAGTACTAAAATAAGTCCTAATCATTTTATCATATTTTACTATAATGTATGCTATTGAGATTATGTATGTCTATTGTTTCTGTATAGTGAAGATACTACATAGTGTGCTACTAGCTATCTCTTCCCAATATCTGGTCCAGTGAGGTTTCACTGGTAGCCTGAAATCAGCCATGATGGAATATTTACACTATGGAAATTGATAAACACTACAAATCAGGGCTTGACTTACAGTTTAGGCTATAAGTTGACTGTCTAGGCTTAAAATTGATGAAGAAAATGTTAAAAATGCAGATTGAACTGAAATTGTGAATATCCATATTCATTAGATTGTCAATATCGCAGTATTTTTAAATTATCATCAATTTCAGCCAAGTCTCTCACCTTCATTGTCAAAGAAGTTTCACTTTTGTATATTCAACATTTATGTTGGAACTACACTTGATTGTCAATTCAATGAATGACTTCTTGGCTGAACTGGATAGTCATCACAGTTTGATTTTATGATGTTGTTGACAACAGAATAGTAAAACTGATAGCAGATTTTACAAGAAATAGCAAGTCACACTGAATTTACAGGTGTATGGAATTTATAATAAAGTGCATTGGACTACTTTTTTATTTGTACATGCTGTGACATATATCTTTACAGCAATAAAATTTATAATAATGTTTGTACATATATGCATAATTTTTGAGAGCCAATTGTTAAACATTGGCTACACAAAACCCTGGGTCCCACTTGCCTAGAATAATTTAGGATTGGGGTAGAACTTGTATTTTGCTACTAAGTAGCTCTCTGACCTTTGACAAGGTTTCTGGATTTCAGTTTGTTTCTTTTTAGGGAAATAGTGATTTTTAACCATTTTTTCCCATCACGGATTCCTTTGGGAATCTGACAGCTTTGGACATTGTCTATAAGAAAACAGAGGGACATGAACGCACATACACACATTTGCAATTATTTCTGGGAGTTCATAGACTTTTTTAAGTTCATTCAAGTAGCCTAGGTTAAGGATCAATGCACCCTCTAAATTCCTTCTGGCTCCAGAAGCTAGACTTCTGTGATGACAAAACACAATCCGATAAAATATTTATAAAAATATTTAGAGGAACTAGTTTTTCCTCCTGCTTCAGCAGCAAAATGCAAGCTGGAGCTGAATCAGCAAATTGACTTATTTCCAAAAAAAGATAATTGAAGAACAACCCACAAGCCGAACCCACATGGCAACTCTTCCTGCGGAAAAATACTTGTTCCTAAATTTGACGTGTCCTACTCCTACTGCATATAAGATAATATTATTAGCAGGCAGAAAACTCATCATGACACAGATTTCAACAAATATTTATTGGTATTTCTGAAAAGTAGATTATTTCCAAAGGAAAAATAAGAGTTTTAAAGTAATGTAAAAGTGTTTCCAAATCCTTCAGGGTCAGCAGGATATGAAGCAAGGAAAACAAGACGCACACTTTTTCAAGCTGCCTGAAAAACTAATTTCAGTTTCTCAAAAAGCATGGCTCTGTTTCTGAGGGGAAGCATATTCCTTCCCAAAGGTGGAGGCCTGAGAACTCAGATATTTGTTAACACAACGAGAATCAGTAGAGGCCCAGGCCCAGCACGTATGGTGATCAATTCATGATTTATAAAATACAGTAGACATCCTCACTTCACAGGCCTGAAACACATTCTGGAAACAGGTCAAGAGCAAGAAGTTCAACAAATGTTGTGTTAGTAATAGTAAAACTATGGTAATAGCATGACTGTTCATCAATCTGTAAATTTGTGTCAGGGAATTTCTATGTGGCCATTTAGATTGCTGTCTATAAATGTGCAAAGCCAAATACATGTAGGACAAAAATGTCAGTTTCAGAAACAGAGATTTTAACAACATTCCATTTATGTAAACATTTTTTAAAATGATATGTCAATATTCAATTTAGAAAAAATAGAACGTTATACAGCAAAATACTACGTGTGGTTATTTAGAGATGGTAAGTTTTATAAAAAACACTTTCCTGCATTCTAAATTTTGTCTCCAATGAATGTTTTTACTTCCATAATCAGAAAGAAAAATAATAAATTGATTTGCACTAGAAGGATAAAAGATACTTTTTAACAAAACTTTACTGTCTAGGTTTTTGCTTTTGATTTTGTTTTCTCGAAAGGTTAAAAAATCCGAATTGTTTTTTAAATGTACTGATTTCAATTCTCTTAGTATACCCTATTTTGAATATTTAAGTCCCAACCCAAAATAATCTTGATCATCTCTGATAAATTGAAAGGAATAAACATTTTTGGTTTATTGGTATCTGATATTTGGATTCACACAGACACAAAAATGAGGATATATTTCTCTTTGATCAACAGTCAACCTCTGATTGCCTTTATAGCTCTCAATCAGTAATTATTAGACACCTATTTGAATAAGGTATACTGAAAGATACTTAGGTTCAGAAGACACAGTCACTGCTCTGATAGTGTTATTCTATGACTTCCAGATGTCAAACCTGGAGCTGGTGCAGAATCTAAGCCAAAACAATCTGCTCCTAAAGGATTAATTCTTGGGTTTTTAAGTGTAGCTTTAGTCAGTTCTTCCCTACCTCTTTCAACTAAATTGAATACACTGCATCCAGAAGGTATACATGTCAGAGTCTGAAAAAATTTCAGCTTTAAAATTCTGTAAACAAAAAGGACCAATTGTGCATCAAAGGCAGAATGGGTAATGGACTGCTTTGTGTGAAATGATATGTGTCAGGAAGTCCACTGCCCAAAGAGAAATCTATCTCCACCAAGACCTCAAGTAACCTGAAATTCTAGTGTTAGAGATCTACTGCTTTGAATTTTACCCTTCAAATATTCTCCATGAATAGGAACTTGTCCTTTGGGTGACAACAACTACACCACTATTAGCTCACATCTTAGAAAGATTACTTAAGCCCAGGATTGCCTCAAGCTATGGAAAGGTCTCTACTTATGTCCCTTATATTTTACTAGTAAACACTTGCTATTTAATAGATAATAACTAATTCCAAAAATGACTAGTAGTTATTAAGATTTATCTGAAAAGGGGACATGGGTGAACCGGGGAAGGGGAGCAGCCATGCTGTCAGATGCTTGAGAAATATTTAGGTGAAAGAATTAAATAAGTGAAAAAAAAGAAGATGAACCCAGAAATGATAATGGTAATAGTAGTAATAAGAATAGCAGTGACCACTTTAAAATGCAAAAAAGTTAAAGATCCTCAAAAGGTGGTACTTCTCATGTCATCAGATTAAGCTACTTGTATCTTCACATTCATGTTCTGAAAGAATGCAGGACATGACAGCTCTTCTTCAAGGGGAAAGAAAAAAAGTCCAACAAATCAAAATACTGAGCCTTGAACACTTGCTTCTATTTTTGTTATTTTATCTGCTCCCTTTTTCAAAATGATTAACTACTGGCATTCTAGGACATTCATAAATTGGTCTGAAAGCTTCTATTTCCACTGTGTGACCTTAACATGAATCAGAAGCAACCAAAGCTTTTTGCTTTTGTTAATTGCAGATGCTGGACTGGTCAAAAATTTTATTTGGGGCAAGGCCAATTGGTGGCAAGTCTGCAACCCAGACTAGGTGAGGCATCGGCCAAAAGGAAAAGTATGCTTCTCCATCACAATGACATTTAAAAAGAGGCCCATCTTTCGATTAGGAAAGGTGCTTTGTGCCAGTGTCAAGCAGGAGCCAAGTAACTCAAATCAGATTGCCTTCTACTATATTTGAATGCCTGGGCATCAGGAAAGGCTGAACCTTAGTGAATGAATGAATGGATTTGGCAGTCTCTTCATTAGGTCTCCAAACTTTTCCAAGTCAGTGGAAAGGAGTAATGGCGGATAGAGGGGCTCTTCATTTTGAATTTTCCAGGAGAGCCAAGCATATTGAATAATCTATCATTCTCCACAAAGGTATTGTCACACTTGACATGTTTCCTGGTGTAAGGTTCAGAAAAAAATGGCCTTGATTTATGGATTAAGTCCCTTCCTGAACAAGAGCTCATAATTACAGATGATATAACAGGATTGTTAGCTTGATTTAAATTACTATGTCGTTATAAACTAAAGAGAATTTATACTGATGTTAAGCCACTGTTTCATAGACTAAATGCTACATCTGAAAATGTCCTTGAGTATAACTGACTTTCTACTTGACTATGGCCCAGGCTAAAGAACAACAGGTAGAAGCAGAACATTAACTAAAATACTGAACAATAATGCAAGTTCATGTTAATCAGATTTTCTGATTACTAAGGATTAGACAGAAACAACTTTTGCAAAAATAAAGTGTCTCAGATGTATGAGTCATTCTTAAAAGAACAAATACAGTGAGTGGAATTAAATCTTTTTTATGGGTTTAAGGTCATCATTCTTTAATTTTTCAGTGGGGGTAGACAGGGAAGACTATTATTCTAAAGTTGGACTGACTTTAAAGCAGTTTCTAAATGATATTTGGGGCAGTGAGCTTTAAAAAATTATATGCATGCAAAAACTAGTTTGTTTTTCAGCTTATCTAAAAGGGTTTCAGTTCTATTTAAGATTGGTGGTTTTATTTTTGTGAGTGCCAGTTAATAAGTTACCTGATGTCCATGTATGTGGTCTTTTGCTACCTGCTATGATCAGATGATCAAAGCTTTACTGCCATTTTTTCAGACAGTTCTCTGAGTTCTAGATATTTATTCTTATTCTCATTTGAATGCCCAACTATATCTTTGTCTGGTGTTTGTGGGGGCCGTCTGTGAACCTTGAATAAAAAACACCATCTGTACTTCATTTCTTAGGCATAAGGGTCCATTTAGAAAGCTTCTTTGGCATTTAAAACCAAACTGCTGTGCTGCCCTCTGGCTGCTTCTCATAAAATCTAACAGAAGAAACTGCTTCCCTGTTCCCCCACAGGTCTTTTTCAGTTTGGAATTTCATGGGTGTCTCACAGCCTAGTCTAATATCCACTTGTCTTGGCAGGCTGACATTTTTTTTACTCACTGATAAGACTGCAGACACATTTTGAAACAAATTAGGGCGATGATGCTTTCTGTTAAAGTCCTCTGTGTGTGCACACTTGCAGTCATTTTCCAGACAGTAAGCTTGAATATATTTCCTAACAGTTCAGATATGCCATTATTTTCCATTTTCACTTCTCTTTGCCTGATGCCTGCAGATCACGGAAGGGCCAAGGGAAATGCCATTTTATTTGCTACAAATTTGCCGAGGGTGGAATATTTTTTATGGTCCCTTTCTACAAGCTTCCGGGGGGATTAATGAGCCATGCAGCAATACTTATAATCTAGTTCGATAAAACATAACATCTTTCCAATTTGCTTCCCCTCAGATTTAGAAGGCTTAAATGTGATCTATACTGAAAGTACCTCTTTATCAAACCCACCCAGACAGCAGGAAAAAAAACCTTCTTTCATCAATCAAACAGCAACTCCTTTCTTTTCTAAGATGACAATAGTCTAACAAATTCACAAAATTTTAACAATAAGCATATCTTAGAATTACAGAAAGTCATTTGTCAAAATCTCTTGTTTAAAGACGTTAAGATCTAAAAGGTAAATATTAATGTTCTGGTTTTAAGCTCTGACACATAAAGAGCTCAGAAGATATTGTTTCCATCCCTAGAATAAGAAAAAGCTAAACAAACTTAAAAACAATGAGTTTCCTAGACTGTCAGAGAGTTCAGGTCACAGAGCAGACAGCTACTATGAAATCTAGATAGACAGGAGAATACAAAGAAACACAGTCAAGACCAGCTTATCCAGAGCAAAAGCCACTGAAGCCATAAATTAGTAGGAACACTAAATAGTTTTTTTTTTTTTATGAATTGCTGGAGGCTGAGAGTAGACTAGCATGAGAATAAGAAATTCCTGGGGATGCAATTTTCAGGAGACCCCCACCCCCCCACCGCCACTGATACGTTCATGGATTTTTACTATGTTATCAAAACAAAGAGCCAAGAAATATCACCTCCTATCATTAGCAAAGGTAGAAAAAAATAATCATTTAAAAATATGCTCAGTGTGTTCTCCATAATAAAGGTCTACTCCACTGAAAAAGACTTTAGCAGAATCTTATCTTACTTAAGCAGAGGAGCAATAAGAAACTCTTGTGAAACTCACATCCCAAGAACACAGGCCCACTGTCAGTCCGGGGAAAGGAAATCCCGGGGCAAAATACCCCTAAAAACCAAAATTTGTCAAAGGGAGAAATAAAGTTTAAAACTCGTTTATTGCTCACAAACTGCAGTCCCAGTCCATCTTTCTTCTCTGCTCAAGCAGCAACCACACCAGCCCTCCCCCTCACCTCTCAGGTACAGATAAGCCCTCTGTTGCCCAGGTAATCACCCACTGATATGGAGATGAACTTCTCCACCCCTGAGGAAAGATGCAAATGCACTAAAGCCATACTTCTTTCCACCTCTGAATGCCTATTGATATGCAGATATACTAAAGCCAGGAGAGATATTCTGGAAATGTTTCAATTTTACCCACATCCATCAAAAATCGAGATTTAACCTTAAGATTATGAAACACTACTCCTACCCACTCCTTACCACCACAAAACAAAGCTCAAGTACAACAGCAATTACAGATGAAAGAACTGCAAGGTTCAGATTCTTTAAGAAGGAATTCTAAGGGAAACCCAAAGATAACAGTGGGGACAAAATGAAGAACATTAGAAGAATTTGAGGCCCATGGCACCTACAGCTACAACAAACATTAAATGCAGCTCAACTCTTAGCTGATTAATATAAAGCTTCACATAAAAGATCTATTTGTCTCAATTTTTTAACTGCATGTTATGTCTGGCCTTCAACAAAAAAAAAGTCATAAGGAACACATCAAAAGAAGTCTGAAAAGACAAAACAAGCACCAGACCCAGACTGACATATGACAGATTTGGGGACTATCCAACCAGGAATTTAAAATAAATTTGATTAGTATATTAAGTAATATACTATACTTTTTCTAAAGAAAAAAGTAGACAACATGCAAGAACAGATGTATAATGTAAGTAGAGATGGAAACTCTAAGAAAGAATAAAAAAGAAAAGCTAGAAAAAAAGAAACCACTGTAACAGAAATGAAAAATGCCTCTGATGGACTCTTCTGTAAACCAGATGGAGCTGAGGAAAGAATCAGTGGATCTGAAAACAATCAGTAGAAACTTTTCAAAATGAAATTTAAAAACAGAACAGAATATACAAGAACTGTGGGGCCATTTCAAAGTGAAATACAGCATAATTGGAGTATCAGAAACAGAAGAGACCATGGAGCAGAAAAAAGTATTTGAAGTAATAGTGGCCAAGAAATTTCAAAAATTTAATGAAAGATACCAAACCACAGATCCAGAAATGCAGAGAACACCAACAGAATAAATACCAAAAAACTCTACCCCTAAGAATATCATATTCAAATTCCAAAAAAAAAACAAATACAAAGAAAAAATATTGAAATAAGCCAGAGGAGAATAAAAACCTTATCTGTAGAGAAAAAAAGGTTGATTATAGAATAATTTTAATACAAAATAATAGAATTATTATTGTAGAATAATTTTCTTCAGAAACCATGCAAACAAGAAAACAGTTGAGTGAATATTTACAGTGATAAAAGAAAAAATAAAATGAGAATCATAGATCCAGCAAAATTAGCCTTTAAAAGTGAAGGAGAAATAAAGATTTTCTCAGACAAACACAAATTGAAAAGAGAGGTCAACCAAAGTGGTGACACAGAAAGCTCGTGAACTCCTTTCTTCCCATGAACACACTGAGTATATAGCTATTCCCTCTGAAAGCGGTCCAGCAACTAGCTAAGGGACTCCATACACTGGGACAATGAGAAAATATCCACATGGAAACATGTAATAAAGGATAAGATCCATTCCTGGCATAAACCCCACCTCTAACATGGTGCCATACAATTGGGAGAGAGCTACCAACTCCCAGCTTCTAACTGAGGGGCAAAGAGTTTGGACCCCACATTTAGTGCCCCAATTTTTAAGATTCTGACCTGAGGGATGGGCCCAAAAACATACCTAGCTTTGAAAACCAATGAAGTTTGCACCCATGAAACCTAAAAGACTATAGTAAACAAAGGAGCAGTTGTCAGTGAGCATGCAAGTACTTGATGTGGCTATATACTCAGGGCTCAGTTCAGAAGGAGCAGGCAAAATTGTCCAACTCCCAGTCTTTCCTGAAAGGATTCCATCTGCATACTTTGACAGCTTGAAAATCAGGATCTAATTTAGCCCATATCCATGGGCTGGCTGCAATCCTCCCCTTAGACTGGGAAACTGATGGACTCTTCCACTGCTGTCATCCTGTAGGCCACTCAAAGGCGCTAGTATCTTCCTGGAAGAAGTTTGCACACACATCTGGGCACCAGCTTTTGCACTGCTGTCTGATGGATGGGTCCTCAGATTGCCTGGCTCTGAGAGCTAACAGGGCTTTTATTCACTTGTCCCAAGGGACTGCTGTAAAAAAAAGGAGTTCTTAACCAGCTATTGCCTCAGGACTCAGTGCAAAGGGACCAGACAAAACTGACTATTTCCCAATTGTTTTTTGAAAGTGATCCATTTTTATATTTTGAAAGCTGCTGTCTCAGGATCAGACTCTAATACAGCACACATCTAGAGGCTTGTTATTATATAATAATAGATAGGTCATCTCACCAAAAGGATATAGCATTAGTAAATATTTGTGCACACAACATAGGAGCATCTAAATATATAAGCAAATATTAACAGATCTAAAGGGAAAAACAGACAGCAATATAATAATAGTAGAGGACTTCAATACCTACTTTCAACAATAGATACATCATGCAGACAGAAAAACAATATGGAAACATTGGACTTAAACTACACATTAGAGCAGATAGAACTAACAGACACATACAGAACACTCCATCCAAAAGCAGAATACACATTCTAATGTTTTCCAGGATAGATCGTATGTTAGCTGACAAAACAAGTCCTAAAAAATTTAACAGAACTAAGTCATATAAAATATCTTTGCAACCACAATGTTTTGAAACTAGAAATCAACTACAAGAAGAAAACAGAGAAATTCACAAATAAGTGGATATTGAACAACATCCTTCTGAACAACTAGTGGGCCAAAGAAGATATGAAAAGAGAAATCAAAATGTATCTTTTGGAAGACAGATATGGAGACAAATGGAAATAAAACATACCAAAACTTACAGCATGCATCAAAAGTAGTGCTAAGGGAACATTTTATAGGATAAACATTTACATTGAGAAAAAAGAGATCTTGAGTAAATAAACTAACTTTTTACCTCAAGGAACTAGAAAAAGAAGATAAACTAAGCTTGAAGTTAGTAGAAGAAAGGAAATTATCACTATCACAGCAGAAATAAATGAAATGGGGACAACAAAGACAACAGAAAAGTTCAATGAAACTGAGAGCTGGTTTTCTGAAAACACAAAGTAGACAAACTTATAGTTAGACCTACAGAGAAAAAAGAGGACTCAAAATTAAAAATGAAAGAGGAGACATTATAACTGATAGCACACAAATACCAAGGATTATAACATTACTATGAACGATTATAATTCAATTGCACAACTTAGATGAAAGGGATAAATTCCTTGAAACATACAATGTATTGAGAATTAATAATGAAGAAATAGAAAACCTGAATAGACAAATTACTTACATTTCTACTAGTAAATCAATAATCAAAAACCTCCCAACAAAGAAGTCAAGGACAGATTGCTTCACAGTTGAATTCTACCAAACAATTAAAGAAGAATTAATAACAATCCTTCTCAAACTCTCCCAAAAAATAGAAGAGGGAACCATATAAACTTATTTCATAAAGCCAGCATTACATTGATACCAAAGCCAGACAAAGACATTACAAGAAATTCCACTGAACATAGACGCAAAATGCTCAACAAAATATCAGCAAACTAAATTCAATGGTACATTGAAAGGGTAATAAACCATGATCAAGAGAGATTTACTTAAGGGATGAAAAAATGGTTTGACATCTTCAAATCAATAAATATGACACATTACATTAACTAAAAGGATAAAAATCATCTCTATACATGCAAAAAAAAGCATTTGACAAAATTCTATATTCATTCATAGTAAAAAAAACTCTCAACAAACTGGGTTGAGAGGGAATGTACCTCAACATAATAAAGGTCATATCTGACAAGCCCACAGTTAACATCATACTCACTGGTGAAAAGCTAAAACAGTCTCTCTCCAATCAAGAACAAAACAAGGATTTCCACTCTCAGCATTTTTACTCATCTATAGTAAAATAGACTACTCAAATTTCTAGCAGAGAAATTAGGGAAATAAAAGAAATAAAAAGCATCCAAATCAGAAGTTCGGAAGTAAACTAATATTTATTTGCAAATGGCATGGTATTATATAGATAACCCTAAAGACTCCACCAAAAAAAACCTGTTAGAACTAATAAATTCAGTAAAATTGCAGGATACAAAATCAACATACAGAAATCAGTTGTGTTTCTATACACTGAGAACAATATATTAGAAAGCAAAATTAAATAAATAATCACATTATGATAGCACCAAGAAGAATAAAATGCTTTAACCAAGGAGGTAAAAGATTTACACACTGAAAGTTATAGCACTGATGAATGAAATTGAAGATACAAATAAATGGAAAACTATTCATGCTTATGAATTGGAGGAATTAATATTGCTAAAATGTCCATACTACCCAAAAAATCTACAGATTTAATGTAATCCCTATCAAAATTTCAATGGCATTTTTCACAGAAATATTTTTAAAAATTGTATGAAATCACAGAACACCCTGAATAACCAAAGCAATCCTGAGAGAGAATAAAGTTGGAAGCATCAGAGTTCCTGAATTCAAACAGTTACAAAATTATAGTAATCAAAACAGCCTGGTATTAGCAAAAAACAGACAATGGAGCAATGCAAAAGAATAGAGCCCAGAAATAAACCCATGCATATATGGTCAAATCTCCCATTTAAGTTTTGACAAAGGAGCCAAGAATCTACAATGGATAAAGCCCAGTCTCTACAATAAATGGTGCTAGGAAACTGGACTGCCACATAAAAAAATGAATATGGACTCCTACAGACAAAAATCAATTCAAAATGGATTAAAGACCTGAACATAAGACCTAAAACTAAAATCCCTATAAGAAAACGTAGGGAGTAATTTCCTTGGCATTGCTCTTGGCAATGATTTTTTGGATTTGACACCAAAAGCAAAGGCAACAAAAAGCAAAACAAACTGTGGGACTGTATAAAATTAAAAAGCTTCTGCACATCAAAGGAAACCAACAACAAAATGAAAAGGCAACATATGGAATAGGAGAAAATATTTGCAAATCACATATCCTAAAAAGGGTTAATATCTAAATATACATGGAACTCATACAACTCAACAGAAAAAAAAGAAACCCAATTAAAAGATGGGCAAAGGACTTGAATAGACAGTTTTACAAAGAAGATGTACAGTTAACAGTTATATGAAAAGGTGCTTGACATCACTAATCACTGAGTAAATGCAAATCATAACCACAATGAAGTATAACCTTACACCTGTGAGAATGGCTATAATCAAAGAGACAAGAAATAATAAATGTTGATGAGGATGTGGAGGAAAGGGAACCCTGTGTACTGTTGATGGTAATGTAAACTGGTGTAGCCGTTATGGGAAGCAGTATGGGGACTGCCTTAAAAATTAAGAATAAAACTACCATATGACCCATCAACTCCACTTCTGGGTATATATTCAAAGGAAATGGAAACAGGACCTTAAAGTTCTAAAGAGATACCTACACATTCATGCTCATTGCAGCATTATTCACGGTAGTCAAGATTGGAAACAACTCAAGTTTGTCTGTTAACAGATGTAAGGATAAAGAAGATGTGTCATATATAAAATGGAAAATTATTCGGCCATGAAAAGGAAGGAAATCCTGCCATCTGCAACAACATGGAGGAAGCTTGAGGCTATTACACTAAGTGAAATAAGTCAGACAAACACAAATACTGAATGATAACACTTACATGTGAAATCTTAAGAAGCTGAACTCACTGAAAGGAGAGTATAATGGTGGTTGCCAAGGGCAGGGGAGTAGGAGAATGGGAAGATGTTGGTAAGAGTATTTTACTTTTAGGTAAAATATGAATAAGGTTTGAGGATATAATGTATAACAGGGTGACTATAGCTGATAATACTGTATAGTGTTTATGTGAAATTTAATAAGAGAGTATATCTTAAATGTTCACACCAAAAAAATAAGGGAGGGGTAAATATGAAAAGTGTTGGATGTGTTAGTTAACTCAATGGAAAGAAGAGGACGAGGAGGAGGAAAGGGGGAGAAGGAGGAAGGGGGAGGGGGAGTGGAAGAGAAGAAGAAAAAGAATGACTGCCACCTTTGTGGACTGATATTACTCAACTTCAAGACATACTATATAGCTATACAGTAATCAAGGTAACATGGCATTATTAAAAGAATGATACATGAGTCAATGGAATAAACAGAGAGCCCAGAAATAGACCTACACAAATGGAATAAACTGAACTTTGACAAACGAGAAAGCAATTCAGTTGAGAAGAGATAGTTTTTCAACAATGGTACTGGAACAGCTAGACATTCATATTCAAAAGAAATTAATCTAGTATTAGACCTTACACCATTCATGAATATTAACTCAAAATGGATCATAGACCTAAGTGTAAAACTTTTAGAGGAAAATAGGAGAAAATCTAGTTAACCTGAGATTTGGCAAAGAGTTTGGCATCAAAAATGGCATCAAAAGCATGGCCCCACGTAAGAAAAACAATTGGTAAGATGGATCTCACTAAAATAAAAAGTATCTACTCTGTGAAAGAGAATGAAACAATAAGCCACAGAGTGGTGGAAAATATTTGCAAACACATTTTATACAGGAGCTATATACAAAAGAACTTTTAAAAATTAACAATTAAGAAACCAACCCAATTTAAAAAGACACCTCATTATAGAAGATATGCAGATGAAAAATTAGCATATAAAAGCATATTCAAATAATGTGTTGAACATCATGTATTATTAAAGAATTGCAAAGTAAAATAAATGAGATACCACTACATAACTATCACAAAGGCTAAAATCCAAAACACTAACTACGTCTAATACTGGTGAGGATGTGGAGCAACAGAAACTTTTTCATTGCTGGTGGAATGCAAAATAATACAGCCACTTTTGAACATAGTTGGAAGTTTTTTATAAAGCTAAATTGTATTACATGTGACACAGGATTTACACTCCTAGGTAGTCACCTGATTTGAAAATTTAGGTTTCTTCCACAAACACTTGAATGCAAATGTTTATATCGGATTTATTCATAATTGACAAACCTCTGGAGCAACCAGAATGCCCTTCAATAAGGGAGTGGATAAAATGTGATACCACCATACAATGGAATGTTATTCAGTAGTGAAATGAAATGAGCACAGATATTTATAGCACTGTTATTTATTATAGCCAAAAGGGTGGAAACAACTCAAAAGTCCATCAATAGTTGAGTGGAGAAACAAAATGTAGCATACATATACAGTGGAATATTACTCAGTTTTAAAAAGGAATGAAATCCTGCACATACTACAACATGGAGAATATATGCTAAGAGAAAAAAGATAGGTATAAAAGGACAAATATTGTATGATTTCAATTACGAGTTATGATTTCTGGCAAATTCATAGAGCCAGAAAGCGGAAGAGAGGTTCCTAGGGGCTGAGGGATGGAGAATGGGAGTGATAGGTAATAGATCCAGAGTGTCGGCTGGGGATGGTGAAGAAGTTCTAAAAGTAGATAGTGGTGATGGCTGCACAACAATGTAAATGTGCTTAATGCCACTGAATTGCATACTTAAAAATTATTAATATGGTAATTTTATGTATGTTTTACCATAATATGTATGACATGATAAATGTGCAATACACATTTGCTGAAAGAAAGAAAAAAATTAAATGAGCTATCAAGCCACAAAAAGACACAGGCAAATCTAAAATGCGTATTGCTAAGGGAAAGAAGGCAGCCTAAGGAGTCTGTCTATAATGTATGATTCCAATTCTATGACATTTTTGTGAAAAGCAAAAACTATAAAGACCAGTAGTTGCAAGGGGTTTGGGAGTGGGAGAAAGGTTGAAATAGGTGAAGCACAGGGGATAATTTTGGGCAGTGAAACTATTTTGCATGATAATGTAATAGTAGATACATGACATTATGCATTTGTCAAAACCCATGGAACAAAGAGGAAATTTAATGAATGCAAATTAAAACAATCATTTAGGAGGTAGGAGAATCCAGGATAGAATGCAGACTATGACAAGGAAAACTAACTACATTGAAAAATATGGAACAATTTCACTGAAGGGAATAGGGGAAAATGTGCTGACCCAGGTATCTTTGGAAACAAGAGGAATCTGTAAAGTAAAGGTAAAAGGAATTACACATAAGCTCTGTGCTCTAGTCAGTGAAGCCATTTCTCTGACAGGAGAATGGGTCCTGACACTGCTATACATGTGCACTGGAACAATTAAGTAAAGGTAGTGTGGATGGTGGGAGCCAGGTTTCTCACTGTCAGTGCAGGAATTAACAGATGAGCAAGGAGGGGAGCCTAGAATGATCCATGCTGTAGATTATAATGTTGGAGATATCAGTAATAACACACATTTAACTTAATATAGATAGAGATAGTTTTATATATATGTGTTAGCATTCACAAGTGTATTTCTTTGCTAGGTTAGCTAAGAGGATCTACAATCATTACACCTTTGTAACAATGAGGTCATCTAGTACCCAAACCCTTGCTTCTAATACCATTCCCCAATTAAAAGAACCAGAGTTCCTTGGAGAAATGTTTGATTCTAGGACTGGGACAGGAAATGTAAAAGAGACCAGAGTATTTTGTAGTACAGAAAGTAAGGAAGTGATAAAAAATAAAAAATAACTTAAAAACCCCACAATGACAGATTTATGTCAAAGGGACACAAGCACTCACTGAGAGAGAACCAACAGGCAAAGCTGGAATAAGCAAGCCACAAAATAAAGTAGTATTGTAATACTGCCCAAAGTATAAATGAAATACCATTAGTCCATACTGATATAAATATCCGATTACATAAATAAATAGATGAGAGAGAGCAGGTAAGTCTCCCATGCAGAAGAGTTCCAGATCATTTATTCCAGAGGGTAGACACCCCACCCTTGGAAATATAATTTAACTCGTATGAATTTAACATATAACATGCCTCAGACTGTTTTGATCAATCAAATGTGCATATAACTTCAAAGAATTCCACATTTCTGCAATGTGAGTTGCACATAGTGAATTCCTTCCAAAGAGGACATATGGAAAAAGTTCACGGTGAAGAAACCTGACAAACACTACCTCAGCCAGGGGACCAAGGTCAGTATCAATAATAATAGATCATGGTGACAATAAATACTCTTGATATGACCTGATGAAATGTCACTTTACCTCTATGGTCTTCCTCTCCAAAACCCAAAATACAAATCTATTCATGAGTCAAATTACAGTAGAGGTGCATCCTACAACGCACTTGTCCAGCAGTCCTCAGAACTATCAAGTTGATGAAAAGCAAGGGAAGTCCAAAAAACGATCAGAGCCACGAGGAGCCTAAAGACACCCGACAATGGTAGGTAACACGGTGTCCTCGATGGGGTTCCAGAGCAGAAAAGGGACCTGAAAAAACAAGGAAATCTGTGTAAACTATGGTCTTTAGATAATAAATAACATATCAGTGTTGGTTCATTACCTAAAACAAAGGTATAATTGTTACACAATATGTCAAAGCAGGGGAAATGGAGATGGGGAAATAAGCGAACGCACTCTACCAGTCTCTTCACAATTATTCTGTAAATCTAAAACATCTATAAGAAAACATTCTTAAAGAAAATATTAACATACTGAGAATAACAGGAAAGATGAATTGGTCAAATTATTTTTTCAGAAACTCCTGAGTTAGGAGTTACAGGAAGGGAAAGTGTTCCAGTTTGAAGAGCTATATGGTTTTACAAAAACAAACCAGTCTTTACCAAAACTTTTTGAAATTGTTCACATTTAGCATAAGGAAACAAATTCTACTGTACACACAAAAATAAAGTGGTATATTTTCAGATATGTCCTCCAAACTCTTATTTACTTATCAGTTCACTTGGAAATATAATTTAACTCCTATGAATTTACCACTATGATATGTCTCAGGCTGTTTTGATCAATCAAATGTAGTATATAACTTCAAGGAGCTCAGTCTGGTGGGAGAAACCAATTAGAAACAGAAATCAGATACCTAACTACAGGAGGAAATTGTGCTACGGGTACAAGGAAGAGGAAGAGACAAAGGGAGTACAAAAAGAAATGAGGCTTTATGGAGAAGGTGACAACTGGGCATGAAAGGCTGGATGAAAATACAGACTCCAACAGGTGAGACTGGAATGCTCTTGTACCTTCCAATCGTTTGGGCATGGGGAATAATGTGTGCAAAGGCCCTGTAGCCTGTGGAAGCACAGGCTTTTGGGGAGACCTGTGTTGTGGGGTGGGGTAAGAAAGTGACCATCTCATGTGGGGGCTTGCCCTGATCTGTACCAGGGTGCTTTCTCTCTCTTACTAGTGCAACCAGCTGCAGAGAATTCTCAGCCTGTCTTTTGGAGCAGAGATGAATGCCTTCCCTAAAGTTCTTAGCTATTTTTGCCTCTAATAGGATTTTTTTTTTCTGCTTTCTAGAGTTACACACATGCTGAAACTGCAACTCCCTTCCAGTGTTATAAAATGACTAGTGCATTCTCCTTAGTGGGATGGCAGAAATTTTATTGAATTCCATGATTAGTGTCAGACAAATGACAGATAAACTTTTGATCTGGTGCCATCTGGAATCACTGTCTCTTAATATTCAGAAGTTACTTACTCTGTGCTTAATTCCTGTGTTGCTTTTCCAACAAAACTTTTCTCTATAGCATCTGTGGTTTTATTCATTAACCATTTTCTGCTTCCTTGTATGTAAATTAAACAAACTTTCTAAATGAAGCAATCTCCATTCATTTATTCAGAGATGTTTATTCAAAAACATTGACTGAGCACCTACTATTTTGTTCCAGGAACAAACTCAGATGACTACAGTCATCGAAGTAATGCTCTTTGTGAGAGAAAATAAACTGCAAACTCTCCGTGGCTAAACGTAATTGTTTTCATTTATTTAACTCACAGAAATGCTGGTACTGAGTGGCAGCAATTCAGGAACCACGCTCCTTTAATCTTGGGGCTCCACCTTCCTGTAGGGCCTCAAAGTCCTTCACCTCCAGACAGCAGATGGGAGGAGCGCGGACAAGGCACAGAGGCCTAGTCATCTTCATCCATCTGCAAGCGACATCTCTCTTCTGTTCACACTCCGCTAGCGAGAACTCGTCACACAGTCACAGATACACCGACAGAGGGCACAGGCAGGCTGGGAAATGTAGTCTCTGACTGGGCAGCGTGTTCCAGGCACTGGTCCACACCAGATGCAGAATATGCATCTCTGGCAGGTGGCTAGCCATCTCTGCCACCCTGCTGGAGACCCTAAGACGAATCTGACTTGTTCTCATATGTGTGAGAGTTTTTCCATCTGTGCTAGTTCATGCCTTCTGAAAAGTAATTAAAATAGATAAAGAGAACCCAGAGAGCAAGTGTAAAAATTATTTTCTAGAATCCACAAAAATGGGCACCGGTTGGGACAGAAGGCGATAGCACTTCTTGCTATCCTGCTAATGAAACTTGCCTTTCATTCACAAGATACAAAAAAAAGGTGTGCAGACCCATTTTTACAACAGAGGACCCCATTTCTCATATATTTCCAGACTGCAAGGATTAGATGCCCCACCGCCTAAAACCCCATTTTTTTAGTAGGAGGTCATGCCCAGCATCAGTGGGACTACATAAACAGATTATAGAGCACCTAGCTTTTTTTTTTTAATTAAAAAAATAATCTGCTATTTATTTGCCTTAAATGGCAGAGGTTGAGAGCTGACAAGTGGTGGAAGTGATGGGGGGAGCCCTCACCTCTGTCATCTGTGCCATCCTGCCCCTTGGAGCTCGGCAAAGAGCACAAGAGGAGAGTTGGCAGAGTGTTTGCCTTTGAGGCCAATCACTTAAGTTGTGACTGTGCATTCCAATCTGCTAGTTGAGAATTTTTTGATGAGATGGAGCCATACTTTTGAACAGTGGGAAGGACAACAAATCTATGATCTTATACAACAGAGAACATCATTTATTATTATGTGAATAGGAAAATGAAATTCAGCACACTAGGCAGCTCCCTTAGACCCCAGATTCACACTTCTATCAGAGGGGAATTTTGTTGCAGTCCCCTCTCGTTTCTCCATCTTCCAGGTACTTTGTCAGATGCTGAACTCCACTCCCTGCTGAGGCAGGGAGAGAAGCTACCACTGCTCACCTCTCCTCCTGTCCTCACTTGTCTCCCTGCCAAGGAAGGAGGGAACACTCACTTGACAAATGAGAGCTCGGTATCTCTGGGGGCATTTTTCTGGCACCTTGTTTTCTTTTTATTTGTTGATTTTTCTGCCACTTTTGTTGTTTTTACCAGAGTGTGTATGTTGAAGAGGCAAGTGGGCCCTCTTCACCTGCTGTGTTGCTCCTCACAGATGGCTCACAAGGGCAGTGGCTCTCCTCTCTCTTGCTCTCAAGTGAAAGGCCCGCTTGGGTGTGGCTGAGGCTTCTGCTCCCAGAGGCTTCAGAATCTGCTGGCAACTCCAAACATAAATTGGGCTATGCTCCTCCATTTTTAGGTGAGTGAACTCAAGTCTATTTTTGTTGCAATCTCTCCAACAGTGAGTTACAAGGTCTAAGGATGCACAGATGTTAATAGGATGCCCCCACTTTCATTGAAGACTTGGTTGCTTTCTCCAGTCCTGCTTTTCTAAGGATTCCTGTATTTTGGGGCTACCATCCATGAAGCTCACGTGATGATCCCACTGGCTGCCTGGATCTGTTCCCTACCAGTTAGGGCATGACAAGAGGAATGATGAAGAGAAGGAATCCCTGCCTTTAGACACAGGCATGAGAGAAATAAAAGATCCAAAATAATCCTGTTAGATGCTACTATACACCCCAAATTCCAAAACAGATATAGTTGGCCCTTGTACAATGCAGGGGTTAGGGGTACTAACTGCTCCTGCAGCCAAATCCTGCATATAATTTTTGGCTTCCCCAACAATTTAACTACTTACATAGCTTACTGTTGACAGAAGCCTTACTGATAACACAAACCTTCAATTAACACATATTTTGTATGTTATATGTATTATATACTATATTCTTACAATAAAGGGAGATAGAAAAAAGATTTTTTCGTACTGTAGCAAATCTGCAAAAAAAATTCCAATATTTTTATTGAAAAAATTCTGTGTATAAGTGGATCCACACAGTCCAAACCTGTTATTCAAGTGTCAACTATAACCAGTTGTATAGAAACCATGCCAGATCAAGGCACTTTTTCTACCACTTTGTCTTACCAAATAATTAGAACCATATCATTTGTGATTCATACACTTCAGGGGAAACAGAAAAACAGTAAGGGAATTGTGAGATGCATTTTCCATGACCTCTGGATGTGTTCCAGTGTTTGAAGAAACCCAGTCAGAATATGACATCTGTCTTAAGTAGCAACCACTCATACCACCTGCCTCCCTTCGAGGCAATGCACCATCCTTCCAGCACTGAGCTGGGCCTTTCACATCACAGTGTGTCTTGGAGCATGAATGTCTTTGAGCAAAATTCAAAAGGTGAACTCTTGTCTAGGGTAGTGGGGGGAGGAGGGAGATGAGAGGCTAAAAAAGAGTACATCAAATTTGTTCACATTTAGAGAAAAAACTCATTACAGATGAGTATTTTCACTGTCAGTGAACAGAACTCCTGATTTTGTTTCTCTGTTCTGGGGGTCATTCAGAAGCAGATTCACCCTTGTAAACACAAAGCCAGGTATTCAGACCACACCGGCTGACCAGATACCTCCTATGTTCTATTGCCTGCCTCTTGTTTCAGCTTTTGCTGTGGTAACCAGCCATGCATGGATGCAGCCTGACACACCACGCTCAGCTGCTCTTGGTGCTTCTTGGCATCTGCTGGAATCTTCTCAGCAGTTCTAATGCATATGTACATCAGGGAGGATGAACTACCCTGGGCCAATAGAATCCCCGGATAACACTGCCCTCTTTTCTGTCTGGAAGGAACAGCTCTCAGGTGCATGCTCCGTGGCTTCTCAGAGGGGTCTCAGCAAAACTGAGGTCCTTGTGCCCACAGCAATGAACAGCTTTCCCGGCTTCCTGACTTCACACTTCCCAGATACCCACCCTCATTCCTTGGGGTCATTTCCCTAAATAAAATGCCTCTCTATAAGATCTGGACACAGGCTCTACTTTTTGGGGAACATAAACTAAAACACCAGTTGAATGAGCTTTTAAGGTAACAATACTAAAGGACCACAAAAACAATAACACCCTCTAGATAACTGTTTTGTTGTTGTTTATTTCTTTCCTTTTTGTTATGGAAATATTCAAATATATACAAGACAGACTCAAGAAAAGCATAAGGGGCCCTCATGTATCTGTCTCCAAGCTTTAAAAATCATTAACTTTCTACCTTTTATAGCAGATATTTAAGGGTACCTTGTTTACTACTAATAAATATTGAGATGCTCCGATTATCATGACTACCTAAACCATTAGCTTAAAAGTACCTGTGTGTTGTAGCAATCAGAAAACTTCTAAGCTTCTAGAATGGAAATTGCCTCTATCCTCTTGCCACAGTGGTTGGATTGGTGTGTACTGGAGGCCTCAGGAGAGTGTGATCTTTTCCATCACCCCCTCATCCACAGATCATAGCATTTGGTTGGGATGGGCAAACTTGACCTAGTAGCCTCCTCAGACTGGGGCTCAGCATTTTGTTAAATAGCTGTGGAAGGTGACTTTCTTTTTTTCCATTGGAGCAAACAAGGCAGCATGCAGCCCCACGAGTTCCCAGCAGCCATCCTGTGTTCATGAAGCCAGCCTCAAGCCAATGCCATAAAAACAAAGACCCAGAAAAGTGCTGGCTACTCAGTAATATCTTGTGTGTATTTGAATATGTATTCAATATTGATCTAATATGATATAAGATATCAATCAGATCGATTTCTGAATGAGATGCCCATAAATTCCTATTATTATTTAAGGCTATATGGGTTTTCCATAACTTTTATACATATACATTCTAACATATTTCATTTAGAAGTCATGGCATTCTGCAAATGTTTTAGAAGTCATTTCATCAAACATGGTTATAATAAAAATAAGACAGTATTTCATCAGGAAAATAAACTATTCACATTTTGATTTCAAAGCTACCAGACAAAGAATTACTGGTTACGACATGTGGAAATCAGAAATTGTCTTTTTATTAACCACGAGACTATCACTAATTGTTTCAAGGAGGTTTATGTATTCTCAAGCATTTTGAAAACCTTACTTTCAAAAGTGATGCATATATTTGCATGAAGGTCTGTTCATTATTGTTGCTATTTCTGCCAACCCAAAAATATCCCTGTCTCCCATTCCCCCCTGCTGCTAGAACCAAACCTCCGTCTGTGACACTCTCCCTGTGCCATCCTGAGTCCTAACCAGAACCTGGCTGAAGATGGCTGAACAAAAGAACTTGGAGCTTACTTAGTCCACCCTCACCAAGCCAGTGCTTTGGAATGTCAAACAACTTTTTCAAACTTATGTCTTCTCTCCTGGATTTTATATAACACTTTACAGTACTAAACCTGAAAGAAAAACTCTATAACCTTAAGAATTTATGTCCTAAGCTTTATGGGATAAAAATAAGTAGAGCAGTAATTGGAATTTATGTTTCTTCACAAGGTAGCAAGAATAGGGTCAGTATGGAAATACCCTCAGGAGCCCTGAAGCCAGCTCTCCCCATTACTTTACTGATGCTTTTTTCCCCTTAAATAGGGAATGTATTTGCAAAGTCACTGCACACTCTATTTGTAGAGAAACAAAGAAAGCAACAAAGATTCCCAGTGTGACACAAAGATCATGAAATACACTGTCAGCTGGAGAAGCATAACCAGCCTTTGCTAGAGTAAGATCACCATGGGCTCTGAAGAACAGGATTTAAGACAGAAGAGGGAAACAGAGGGGAGGGGCAGCACGTAACAGAAGGGCCAAGGTGAGGGAAAGCAGGAGGAAACCGGGGTGGGGATGAGTGCCGAGGCAGAGGGAGGAGCAGGCTGAAGAAAGAGGGTGTGTTTAGAGGGATAAACTAAAATCACAGGAAGTGTTAAAGCAGCTGCCTGTATGACCAGAAGAGAATATATATGGTGAGGATTTGCTCCTATGCAGGACAAATCCCACTGTGACGTGTCACTAAACCAGGGAGCAGAATCCATTTTCTGTTACTCTGTTGCTGAGAAAACTTGAGTAGTTTCACATGACTTATGACTCCAGGGACAAACACTAAAGTGACAGACACTGAAGATTTCGTAATCTGTCTCCATTCTCCCAGAAACACCTGGATATCCCTTTCTCCCTGCTGTGAGGCTCTACTCCCACCATATGATGACTCCTTACAATCCCAGAGAGTCATTGTACCTCCCTACCTGTGGCCATGCTGCTGCCTCCACCAGGATCACTCTCCTCATTCTTCACACATCTCCATGGAAATCTTACCCAGCCAAGAGGGCTCACCTCACATACCGACTCTTTCCAGAAGCCTTCCTTAACCACTCAAGCCTCAAGTGATCTGCCTATCCTCTCAAATTTGGCTAAATTCAGCCTGGATCATTTTCTTTCGGACTCAAGTTTGGGAATGAATGAATGAATGAATGAATGAAGCAAGCACAAAAACTCTTTACACCATTCATGTCCATCCTTAATCACCCATGGCCTTGTTCTATTGATTTTAACACATAATCTTTCTCTTTTCATACAGCTTGCACACTAAGGATGAATAAGAACATAACAGACTCAACATCAGAAAAAAGACTTTTAATACTGGGAATCTTCTGCACCTCTACCTTCAATGGATAGTGTTTCTTTAGGATAAATTGGAGAAAAGTGTTGTGTAAGAGAAATTCCAGGAACCCCTCCCCCCAAGCCCAACTGACACCACAAACTCACCAAATGCTACCTTTAGGCCACCCAGGTCAAGTCACTCCCATTGACCTTTCCCACTGCTCTGTGAGAGGAGGTAGAGAAGAACAGAGAGCACATTTTAGGCTCTACAATTCAACCCAGACCTGAGTTCAAATCTTAGCTCTGACACTTACCAGCTTCCCACTCCCAGCCTTGGTTTGCTTATCTATAAATTGGAAATAATAACACACAGCTCTTCTGTTCATTACTGTGTACCCAGCACACAGTTTCAAAAAAGTGTACCCAAGAGCCAGGTTAAAGAAAAGGAGAGGAAGAAATGTGTTGTGGGACCTAGTGACACATAGGGTCATAGAAAATTCAAGACAGCACTTGGGTAGATAACACCCTGTTTTCCCAGCAATGAAACCGTCCTTTCTCCCCTGATGTAGATCTACATTGTAAAAGTATTTACAGGGGTCTGGCTCTGTTGGTTGTGCAGGGAGCCACTGAGCCCAGCATAAACAGAGGTGCCCAATATTGTTTTCCTGTCCCATATCTGCAGAGAGTTCATTAAAGAGTTCATGGCAGCTTTCAAGAGGTTACACGCAGCAGTGGCCTAGACGACATCACATACTAAGCTGAAAGGCCTAGACTCGGCCCCAGTGTCCGAACCCTGTGCTGGCATTGTTCTGCCCTCCCACCTTCCCCACCAGGAGGCAGGGCAGACGTGTGCTTCATTCACAGTTATTTGCCTGGAGCTACCGGACACACACATTTCAATTTAACCTGAACATTAGGAGACAGGAATAAGGAGAATTTTCAACACGTACTTTTTGATGGAGCAGTTTCGCTTCTGGTTATCCTAGAATAATGGTTCTCACAGTGTGGTTCCCAGGACCAGTCAGGTTAACATCACCTGGGCACTCGTTAAGGAAGTAATTTCTTGGATCATACACCAGACCTACAGAACCAGAAATTCAGAGGGTAGGGCCCAGCAATCTGCGATTTACAAGCCTTACAGGTGATTCTATACATGCTAAAGTTAGAGAGCTACTGTTCTGGATATATCCTTGTTCCTGTGTAAGAAGACATGTATACAAGACATATCTCTGTGACATTTACAACTGCAAAATAAAACAAAAAAAAAGAGAAATAGCCTAAAAGTCCATCCAAAGGAATGTGTTAAATAATCAGAGTACATCTATGTAATGAAAAATTATGCACATTAAAAAGAACAAAGCAGCCTTAAATACTTATATTAAGAGATCAGTATAATACACAATTAAAAGAAAAAAGCAAATTGCAAAACTGTGTATAATGTATTACCATTTGTGTTTAAATATATATTTAGATGTTGGTTATATTAACATATTATATTAGTATATTTACATATAAGTATATATTTAGAAATTTATATTTAGATATATATTATCTAAAGCAAATTGTGCATCATGAACTAGAAACTTCTGGAAGTTCTAGAAACAAGGACTCCACATTCTGGAGGTCAAGTGATATAGACCCTGAAGTCCACCCAGGAATTGGGAAGAAAATGAAAGAACAGTCATTTAAATGTCTTCAGATTGACTGTTTACCAATCTGGTTAAACTATTAACCCCGCGCTCCTTGCACTGCTTCCTGGCTCTCTGCAGCAAACCAGGAGGCCAAGAAGACTCTTCCGTGTCCTAACATCAATTTAGATGTTAACAACAAGGGTCACTGGCTGGTTATAAGTTCAGTAAAAGACAATCTGACAATGGACACACACAGAATAAAATCTCCTATCACCTTAGGCTCCTTTAATTAAACATAAAAGAATTGGGGGTGTTTAGCTAGAGAACAGGAGACTTAAGGGGACGTGACAGTTGGCTTTAACTATCTGAAAGGAAGACGGATTAGGCAAACCTATGTTTAGACTCAGAGGACAGAATTGGGATCATAAATTTTAAAAAGTTAAAAGAACATAGATTTCAGATCAATATAAAAATGTATCTAACTGTGAGAAAAAATTTAAAAATGGATCTGGATGCCTCGTGGGATGGTAAGTCTCCTGTTACCTGATGTGTTCAAGCAAAAGCTAGTGTTTTAAAAAGGATTAGAGAATTGGGTAGGTAATTGGATTATGAAAGGTTCTAGTTTCTTTTGTTTCTGAGGTACGTGATTCTGCTCTGTACTGTGGGTATGGTCACAAAAGCACTGGGTAAGCAGTTAAAATAAAAATCATTTGCTAAGAAGAGTGGAAACATCTTATCCTTATTTTGGACAAAACCTTGCTTTTCCTAGCTCAGATGGCAATAAAAGTGCATCATCATCAATGACTTTATCTTTCAGCCACATGACAACTCTGATGCTCAGCCTCCCTGAACACTTGGGAAATGTGGCTCGCCACTGAGGCACAACCTGAGAAATTAATATTCAACTTGCAAATTAGGGTCACTTATCCAATGAAACTGAGAGCTCTGTAGATGCAAGATTTGGTGTGTTTTACTTTGTCATTTTACATTGAGGAACAATCAGGATACCATATGAAAATGTTCATAGGCAACATGATAAAGGTCTTAGAGTATTTGAAGCACTGTCAAATATAATAAGAGAGCTCAGGCAGTCTTGAAGGCTAACCCGAGGCCCAGAGTGCATGCGGCAAGAAGATAAAGTCTAGGAGAGAACTTTACAGCAATTAGAGCAGTCTAAAATACTCAGCTTCTGTATTCAGAAATGTAGGTGTGGCATGGCTGTGTTCTCCTGGTATCTGAGAATTAATGAGAAATAGAATGTCTAAATAATAAATTATGCATATTAAAATGCTCAGAGTATCATACTAAAGTCAAGGTGTGGGTCAAGCTGCTTCCCTCATCTAGAGCTCTGGTTCCTCTTCCAAGCTCCCATATTTGGGGCAAAATTCAGTTCTTTGTAGTCATAGGACTGAGGCCCTATTTCTCTGCTGGCTGTCAGCCAGAGGCCATTCTGATCCTAAAGGCTGCCAGGGTTCCTCCCTGGCAGAGCCCTGGGGCTCTCATCAGGAAATGGTTACCATTCCCTACAAATCTGGCCAGCAAGCAGCAGGGGAGGGCCCTAGGACAGTGGGCAATTCCTTGAGGGGAGATCCCCAGTAGGAACTGAAGTTTAATTCCCCCCTGACTGCCGGCCTGTAGGCTCAGAGTTAATACCACGTTGGTTTAAAATTTCATGCAAAGCTGAATTTGTGGACTGAGATTCATACAACACAAGGGACAGAAATGAGTAAAGGAAACTAAATAAGTAAGTGTGTGATTAGATGCAGAAGACCAGTGCCTCAAGCCTTCCCAACTGGAGATAAGCAAGAGCAGAAGAAAAGCAAGTTTAATAATCCAAACAAACTCAGAAGGCAGCCTCAGACACTTAGGATGAAATGTCAGGGAGTATCAGGGATAGAGTCTCCAATAACCAACAGATACTCCAAGACAAGACCGCCAGGCAACCTGAGCATGTTCTTCACATGAATTTTCTTTGCAATTTGTACCTTATCCTGAGCTCCACTGGAGACTTTTTGTTTAAGTAAAAGACTGTAGTATAAAACTTACATGTTGTATTGAAATATATATATATATATCCTTGTGACCATAAGCAATTCCTTTGCTCTATTACAGTGATGGATTTCTATAATCTTAACTCATTTACTCCTGCCAAAATCTATTTCACAGCTAGCTTGCAGCCACCAAAAACTGAAAGTGGGTGGATAAATGTGAATTTGGAACAAAATTTCAGTAGTGCCTTAAGATGTTCTTTTAACAGAAAATTCCCCTCCCACAAGGAGGTAATGTCATCACCTGTGTCCTTTCATCAAAAGAGAGTTTGTTTATTTATTTATAATTGACTTTAACCACAAGTCTTACTTTTTCATCCATACCACCCATTGTTTGTGAGCCAAAAGGACCTGTTCAGCATTTCTCACTGACATGCCAGTCCTCTGTGTCTTTGTGCAGAATGTTCCATTTGTTCCATCTGTCTACACAAACCCTCCCTTTCTGGTCCCAGAGCACTTCATCGGTACTTTGTCTGTGTTCAGAATTTTTTTAATAAAAGCCAAATTCTCATTTTTAAAAAATCCACTTAATTGAAGACTTAAGTATAGGTCCAATTTTAGGATAATTTTAAAAACAAACCAATTCTTAAAATGTAGCTTGGAAACCATGTAATTTTGAGGGCAGGGTCCTGTTCTGTCTTGTTAATTGTATCTCCAATAACTAGAAAGGCATCTGATGAGTAGTTCAATAGTGTTTGATGAATGATTTAAGACCCATGCTTTACTCTATCCTGTTGCTTTGCTCTATTCTGCTTTGCCCTGTAAGGGTTATAAGAAGATCATTATTTTATATCTCCTTTTTCCTAAGCCATCACCATGGATATTCTGCTTGACCTACCCTTCTCCTTTCTAACTCGGCCCCTTCATTTCTTTGAGAAAGTCTCAGAAATCAGGATTGTGCAGACAGATGACAGCTAGCACAGACAGATGGAAACTGCCTGTTAGTACAGAAATGCAAAGTTCAGAACCTTTATAAGGTATCTGAGAGGATAGGAAAAGCTATTGGAAAATCATGCCTTTAGCTTACCTCACCTCTATATACACCTTTCCACTTCATTTGTGTCCCATTGATACAAGTTAGTTTCTGTCACCATAGCTTTTCTCATAGCTCAAATTATCCTTCCTTACATAAAAACCCATCACCCAGCTAATGCACTTTATTAACATGCAGCAAACCAAGAATATTTTTAACCTGTCAGGCACTTCACAGAGAAGGAAATAATATATAATCTTCAGAGCTACCCAGAAGAATAAATTGCTTTTCATTAGAGAAAGACAGTTTTGCCAGGCCTTATGTTGGCTCAACATTTCCTTATACAAAACCTTGATGCTAATTTCTCCCTGACTAGCAAATCCATCATGACAGTTAGTCTGCTCAGCATTTCACTTTCCAAATGGCAACACAACTTGAGAATTCTCCTACAGATTATTTCCTGAGAGCAGAAATACTGGCAGGCAGTTGGGCTTGGGATGTGCAGAGGGGCAACCCTAAAAAGGCAGGCAGCCTCAGTAAATGAGATCAGGAGGGGTGCATAAACAGCTTTCTAATTCTTATTTTATTAATCATTAATTAATTTATTAATTAATTTATTAATATTTTGGTAAACTATAAGTTTAATAATTATTTGTTGACATTATAATTTATTTATTAATAAATTCCTATTTATTTCCTATTACCTAGTTCCTATTTCCAAGTCCTAGGTTTAGTTCCTTAGTCCTTCATCCCATTTCAGAGATGGTACCCCAGAACCATGTTCTCTCAAGCCCTTCCAACCTTTTGCCCCAAACCCACTTACCATTCCCTAATCTAACAAAACGGTCAAGGAGCAGGTTTGGTGTATCAGTACGGGTAATGGCATTCTCATTTCCTGTAACCCTCTCTCCTGTAACCCTGAATGACCCTGATCACAGCACTTGGATTCACAAATAGAGCAAACCTCCTGAGGTGGTGACTGATAATCCTACTGAGCTCAGAGCCAAGGCAGCCAGGAGAGGTGGAAGCCCTGGGTGGAATTCACAAGACCTGTGCTTCCAAAGAGAGTTCATCTATCTCAGCTCCAGTTAGTCCCCAGCCGAGAAACTTCGGGCAAGTCACCTATCTTATGTGAGCCACCTCCATTCCTCATCATCTATCTATAAAATGAAGATAATGAAACACAACCTTGTCCTTTTGTCTTGAGAATCAGAATAGAACTGAAGTTTAGTAAAGGATAATTATTATTAGCTTAGGTCCCTGCTAAATCCTACAGATTATTTGTATCTGTAAATTTAATGGGAGCTCAAGAAATGAGGCACAGTCTGTTCTATATAGTTTTTTAAATTGAATTATAACTCACATACTGTAAACTTAACCATTTTAAAGTGTAAGATTCAATGGTTTTTAGTATACTCACAAGATATACAAGTGCAACTATCAGCACTAGTTAATTGCAGTGTGTTTCACACCATTTAATTGTAGTACATCTAAAAAGAAACTTTGAACCCGTAGTAGTCACTCCTCCTCTCAGTTCCCTCAGGCAACTACTGATCTACTTTCTGTTTCTATGGATTTGCCTATTCTGGACATTTCATATAAATGAGGTTGTACAATACTTGGTTTCTTTGTCTTGCTTCTTTCACTTACCATAATGTTTCAATGTTCACCCATAGTTCCTTCTTTTCTCTCTTCCTCCTTCTTCTCTCTCCCTTTATTCTTCCCTTCCTCTGTCTTATCTCAAAAATACCTTCCTACAGTATGGTTTAAGCAACTCCAACTCTCACTGGATTGCAGCTGGAGAAGTATGAAAAATTTTATAGTTTACAAAGCAGGGCAATTTTCCTTAAAGTTAATGTGACTGAATGACCTGCTTGAAAAATTAGCTACCTTGTTCTCTCTGCTGCAATCACAAATAATAGAGAGGAGTGGAGTCCTGGGGACATGTGCTTCTCTCATCCCCTGTGGAGAATTACCAGGCCTTTTCTTTTTTTAAAGGCCCTTGAAGAGACTAGCTTGGGTAGGTAGGAAGGAGGTTATGATATTCTAGGGCTGAAGGAAAAAAGGAGCCTAATCCTTGAATACGGTTCCCTTGAAACTTTGGGGGGCAGGAACAGGAGGGTTGCAAGTCCTACAGAGGGATGTAGCCACTGGGGTGGAAGCTGCAAGGATCTCTGAGATTTGTGAGGGTCCCTGTGGCCACCCTTGCACAGAGGGGTGTTCTACACTATGACCAAAAGCATCCACCTGCATAAACTCCAGTAGTGAAGATAATGATTAATAACCCCTGGCCTCTACCCTATTGACCTAACACTGGACTTTCAGAGACCTTGGGAAGTGGAGCTCAGAGGTAGATTTGATTTACAAAATAAAGAAGTCACCTTGCACCTTGCACATCATGAAGCACTCACACCTGTTTACGTCTGCATAGCTTAGGGAAAAGCATTTGTCCTTATTTTTGTAAACAGGTAACAGAGGTTAAGGTTTGCAAAGTTCACATAGCTAGCAAGGGGAAAAGCTGGAATTCACAGCCTGCTGGAGTGAAAAAACAAACCCTTTATTTTCCCACCATACCATTCTAGCCTTAGGATGTTAGGATCTGTAATTTGAGACTTAGAAGTATTTTGGAAGGAAAAGAACCCCCTGTCAAGCAGCAATTCTCATGGCCTGCACACCCCTTTCTCCTATGCAACACAGTCCATTATTTGATTCATCCTTCCTAAAGGGCTGGCTGGGGAGGGACGGACACTGGGATTTATCTGCAACCAAAGGACAGCTAATTTCATCTCTATAAGAAGAGAAATGATAAGCAAGTAGGACATCCTGTCATTTTTACAGAATCAGGCAAATGTAATGCTTTGAAAAATAAGCATATACTCTATTAAAGTGTTCTCCAAACTAGCAACAACCTCTAAATTTTCTTTCTGCAATTGCATCCATCAATTTGGATTGTACATTTTAACTCTGTTTGGATTTTGATTTCATCTACTGCTTATTTTTTATTAAACACTCTAACACTTCCAATTTTCTTTCTCTTTTTTAACTCAAAGCCAGAAAGATGCAGTCATTTTTAAAATTATGTTGCTTCATTCATCAATTTCTTAATTCACTTTCCTTTAACCTAAGTAAGAAATCACTGGCAAGATCTTAACCATGAAGAGAACATTAATCAAACCCCAAACTTTGAGATGATACATTTATAATGTAACCACAAATTATTAATGACATCCTGTTCATGAAGCAAAGTAGGACATTAACATGAAAAAATTAGTAAGAGAAATAGAGGAGAGTGAGTCTGGTTGTACTGAAATGGAATGTAAAATTAACCTTACTTGCTATAAAATGAAGAATTTTCCCTAAAAGTTTACATCTTTCCACATTTATATTACTTTCATCTTTAATCAGCATCTCCTAGAAACTATATTGTCCCATTTTGTAATTTGGTGATTAAGTTTCAATTTTCCTTTTATTTCATTCTGAATTTTCATCAGCTGTTTTTTGGTAGTTTACAATTGATGCCATCCTCATGTTTATCCAAGGAAGGGCAGAGATTAAAGTTGGGGTTTATTACATTTAATGAGAGATAATCACCGGATGAGGATGTTATTTGAGCAACTGGGTAGAAGAAATTCCAATTAAAAGTCATCCCTACTCTTTAATTATGTAATTCCATACAATGGAATAATCTCTGTAATATTTTCAAAGGAATGGTGAATTCACTAGTTGCAAGTGACAGAAACCTAACTTAAAGTAGGTGAAACCAAAGAGAAAGAGAATCTATTGACCCATGTGAGGAAGATTTTTCTGGGGAATAGAAATTTTTATCTTTTTATTTCCTTCCTCCCTCCCTTCCTTCCTCTATAAAATATCTTCCCAAGTGTTAAGGATGTACGTTTGTGTCCCCCCCAAAATTCATATGTTGGAATCCTATCCCCCAAAGTGACAATATTTGGAGGTGAGGCCTTTGGAAGGTGATTAGGTTTAGATGAGATCATGAGTGTGGCACCCCATTATGGGATTTGTGTCTTCATAAGAAGAAGAAAGGCCAGATTTTTGTCTCTCTGCTATGTGAGGACACAGCAAGGGGGTGACCATATGCAACCCAGGATCCCAATTGTTCTGGCACCTTGATCGTGGACTCCCAGCCTCCAGAACTGTGACAAATAAATGTTTGTTGCTTGAACCACCCAGTCTGTGGCATTGTTATAGTGGCCTGAGTTGATTAAGTCACCAAACTAAACCAGTTTTCTTTACAGTAGTAATTTCAGCAGTTGATATTTATTGTCAGTGGATCATAGAAGAAATGTGAAAACTAGTGGACTTTATACAGCAAGGCAATTTTTGAAGTTAATGCTCACAGAATTTTGCATGAGTTTCAGAAACCTGGACCTCAGGAAATTAGAATCAATACCTCTTTCTTATCTCATCTCATCTCAGTTTGTTTCTATATGTTGACAAATCTCATTACCTCCTGCTCTAGACAGACCTTCCTTGGGTGGCAGAAATATAGCCACTGAGAGTTTGGCAACCCAACAGGAAGAAAGAATCTGGCTTTTTTCCATCAAAAAGCAAAGTAATGGCAAGGAAGATCTCTAATGGCAAGGCCTTGCTTGGATTACATGGTAATCTTATGGCCAAATCTTCCCAGAAGGGGATTTGGGAGGCTTGAGGCAGAGACACGATTAGCCATCACAGTTCACTACAATTGTAAAGTTCACTTTGTCCCTGTCATGGTGGTTAAGTATATCATGTAATTTGAGGATGTGAAGAATCTTAAGTAAATCTCTGCATTTTCTGATAACTTAAAATATCCACTTTGCAAGTCTACGACTCTACAATGAGTCATTCCACTTTAACAGATTCTGGACAGCTTTCCCATGCACTAACTACCAGAGGCTACTAGAAATCATTTATAATAGCAGAAGTTACTGTAAACTTCAAAATGAACTAATTTTTATCCTTACATATTCCTTTATATTTCAACAAAAACTGGGTATTGCTATATCTTTTTAAGCACACAATAGATGACAAAGTTGGGCCTCTGGCTACACAATTCATTGCAATACCTTTAAAAAAATATTTTTATCACAGAAGCTAATATTGTGAGAGCTCAGCCACTACCACTTGATTCATCTGCTTATTTGTAGGTGGTGGGACTTAAACAAACGAACAGAAGCAGAAGTAGATTTTGCACTAGGATACAACTTTCAAGCTTCACACCACACATACTTAATCATTATTATGAATTCATGAAATTTCTACCAAATTTTAAGGCAACCTGTTAGTTTAGCAACCTGGTTGCCCAGTCCTGGACAAAGGAAAGACTCACATTTTCATCTGACATGTGGTGGGTTTGGAGTTTTTTAGATGCCACCCATGGTGAGTTACAATTCAGATTTCAGGCTGAATAATAACTTTTACTTTAGAGTCAATAGTAGCAGAACATCGATCAATGGTAAACATTGGACAATGGTGTGGGAAACACAAAGTCGCCTGTTATTGGCAATTTTGTCTAGTTGAGACACAATACAGGAAACACTCATGAAATTTGCTCCTCAGAGGACACTTCAACATTTTTGGAAGGTAATTACTATGCAGAAAAAAAGCATGGGTTTTTTTGTCAAAAACAAGATGATGGACTGTATGTCAGCTCTGCCACAGACTAGTTGTGTGACAGTAATTAAAGTCACTTCACCTTTCAGAGACCCTGAAAGGTGATCATTGTTACTTCACAATTTGTTTGTAAGGATTACCTCTGAGTACGCTGTGGGTAAAATTGCAGTATTTCCATACTCTCTCGCCTGTTCATCTGCATATCAATAGGTGTTTCAAGGGGTGGAGGGATGTAGTTCATCTACATATCAGTAGGTAATTACAAAGTCCTGCGAGGGTTTATCTGGACTGGAGAGGCTGGGTGGAGCTCTCTGCTGCTGCAGCCAGTCAAGAGAGAGACGGGGCACCTGCTTGTAAGAAATAAATGGGTTTCTTATTTCTCCCTTTGACTGATTTCAGTTTCAGAGGTATTTTGTCCTGGGATTTCCCCCCCCCGGAGTTACATATGAGAATGTGATTAGTAAGTACCATGCATAGCATATTTTAAATACACAATAAATGCTAGTTCCTTTCCACTCTTTAAAACTGAGAAAAAGCACATGGGAAATAAAAAGATTGTGCTCAACTGCTCAAGAAGAGCATCCAACCCTATGTTTGTATCCTGTTAAAAAAAGTCCTCACTTGATCCAGCTTCTGACTCGAGTTATTGCCCATTTCTTGGTTCCACCTTAGACATAAACACAAAAGAATCAACTATTCTTGCTGTAGCCAATTCTTTCCTCACATTTCTTCTCAAGCTCACTATAATGAGGTTTTCCCACTATGAGAAATGACTCATTGAAGACTCTTAATGAGTTCTTTAATGACCTCTCATGGCATCCGCCACTTCTTTATATAGTTACTCCCTTGATGATCTCAACCAATCCTAAGGCCTTAGCAACCACCTACTCTATGCTGATGACCCCCTAATTTTTATCTCAAACTTGGCCGTCTTCTCTGAACTTCAGGTTCTTATATACAATTGTTTATTCAATATTCTTTCATGGCTGTTACGACAGACACCTTAAATTTAACATGTTCAAAATTGAACTCCCAATCTTCCCTTTAAAACTTGCTCCTCCCATAATCTTCCATTCTCAGTCAGTGGAAATTCTGTCTATCCAGTTGCTCAGGACAAAATCCTTAAAGGGATCTGCATCCATGAGCTTTCAGTGAATTATTTACTACAATAAAAACAAAACAAAACCAAAATCTCAGCAACTTACAAAACAATGTGTATTACATGCTCATGTTACATGTCAGCAGAGGACAGACTATGACTTTATTTCATATCTTCTTTGCTGCAAGATCCTTGCTGAAAGGGTAGCCCCATGCAGGATATTGACTTTCTCCTGGCAAAGGACAGAAGAGGTCCCATATGGTGGCATTTAAAGATTTTGTTTAAAAAGGGCACATCACCTCCATTCCTAAATCACTGACCAGAGATGCTCACATGTCAAAGCCTGATGTCAGTGGGATACAAGAATAATCTCCCAGAGGAATGGGCCTAGTGAGGGGGTCAGCAAAACCTTGGGCAATAGTACAAGAATCTTTGACTCCTTTCTTTCTTTCAGACTTCATATCCAATCCACCACAAAATCCTAGGTTCTATCTTCAAAATACACCCAGATTGTAACCATTTCTCACCACCTGCAGCCGCCACCTCCCTGGTCCAATATACCACCATCTCTGGTCTTTGTCTGCCATTGTCTCACTACTTCTATTTTAACACAACAGCTTGGATCATTCTTCAAAAATGTCATTCAGATCATGGCACACCTCTTCTTGAAACCCTCTGATGGGTCTCTGTTTCTCTCAAAATTAAGTCAAAGTTTTTATAAAGAGCAATAGTCTACAATACTTTACATTATCTGTCCAAAATCTCCCATTTCATTTCTGACTTCATCCCCTGATCTCCCCCATCCCTTTCCAACTCCAATCTAATCACACTGAACCTTTACTATTCTTCAAATCATAGATACAACCCAGCCTCAGGACCTTTGCACTGGTTCCTTTTGCTTGGCAACTCCCTCCCTTAAATGCCTTCCTCTCTCCCTCCTATCCTTCAGGTCTTAAGTGTACCTTCTTCATGAGGCCTATCCCAGGCACCTCATTTAAAATTTCAGCCCCTTACAAGATGCTAATTTTTACTCTGAGATAATATATTCATAATGTAACAACAAATTATTAATAACATCCCCCTCATGAAGCAGAGATCTTCTTCACATCACACTTCAACATACTATGTAACTTACTTATTCTGATGTCACTTGGCTAAATGTAAGCTTCTCAAAGGCAGGAATATTTGTATGTTTCATTTTCTGAGGCATCTAAGTAGCATCTACACCCCTAGACACATCTAGCTAGACTCTTGAGTAGAACAGTATTGGGTACATGATAGATGATACAATATTTGTCGAATGGATGAATGAATCTTGCCTAATTTCCTTACTCTGTTTCATCAATTTCCTTCTCTAACATTCTGAAGTTCACCTGGTCTATCACTTATGAGATATTTCAAGTATCTATAGCCAACATAAAAATTTCTTGTTCTTCATTACACTTTATTATAGCTCATTAATTTCCCAATGGAAAAACAAGGTTTAGATCCACTAAAAATGAGATTCATTTTGACCTATCAAAGATCTTGTTATTTCCCTAACTGTCTTGTAACAACAATATTAACATTTAAAACATTTGTTTTCTTTCATTGTTTTCAGATTTGGGGGGCAGTGACTGGGGGTAAAAGGTGGGGACAAATATTTTAAACCAAAGCTCAAGTCTTAAAGACTTCAAAAAAGAAGCTACAAAAGAACTCAATTAGAGTGACATCATAATTAAAATCATTTTTGAAGCCAACAATGGACAGAAACAAATAAAATTCTAGCTCAGTAAAAAGGAAGAATGATCAGTGAAAATATTTCCAGATAATACCAAGTTATTTTTTATTTTGAGTAAGACCCTATAGTTAAGCTGAGATCTTTTGCTGCTCTTCAGTCTCCTTGGAGGAACCAGTTTCTTTGGTTGTTGGCTCCCTTTTAATCTTTTCAAAATAGTTGAGCCAAGCTTGCCCTGCTATTTCACATTCCATCATTGATAAAGTCTCAACCAATTACTTCATAGTAACAGGAGTCAAAATAATTAAAGTGGTATAAGCATTAAAACTAAAAGTAACAGGCTGAATTAGTCCAAGAAAAATAAAACTGTAGTAAATAGCCACACTAGTTCTACATATAATAAACAAATCTCATGAATAGATTATCAGAATTGATTGACCACTACAAAATGTATATCTTTTTTCATAATCAGAAATAAATAAAATGAAAATATTTCAGTGAGGATGGGTGGCAGGGGCTAGTGGGCAAAATGTACCAAGTTATCAAAATCAACAGTGATCATACCACTAAAAATCTATAATGGCAGAGAAGACTATTTGTCCACTCAAAATTCATGGTCTGCCTTTGAGAATATGGTTGTTCCTGAGAAGTGTCTGCCCATCCGGGGACTATATTGCCAGAAGCTCCTGCAACCAGAAGTCATGCGGCAACCTACCATCAATGGAATAGAAACAGGATGGATGCCACTGCAGAGCTCTGTGGTTAGGAAGCAAATACTTTCATGATTTTGCCCATTCTACTGGCTGAAAGAAGACTCAGAGGCCCTTGGGGATTGGCAGCCACAGCTGCAGGGGCCTGGGTTCATGAATGACTGTGAGGAGAAGGCCTAAAGACAGGAAATCATTTGGGCTGCTATCTCTTAAAAATCCAAATTTGGAGAAGAAAAGTCATGAATAGGTTTCTTTGAAGCATTATTTGTAACAAAAATAGAAACAAAATAATAGCAAGAGAATTAAATAAATGATGATGCATTCATTTAGATTGGTTATTATGTATTAAGTCTGTGGGAGGGTATATAAAATGTACTGGAGTTGGCTACTAAGATTGTTGTTAGAGGTGGTGAAGATAGGTAGATAGGTAGATAGGTAGGTAGGTAGGTAGGTAGATAGAAGAGGAAGATAGAAAGCAAATGGCCAAAATTGGCAAACCACTAAAAAATTGATTTAAAGAGAAGAATCATATTACAGTTGACCCGTGAACAATACAGGTTTGAACAATGCAGGGCCACCTATGTTTGGATTTTTTTTCACTAAATATATTGGAAAAATATTTGGAGATTTGCAATAATTTGAAAACAATATTTTCTTTTCTCCAGCTTACTTTATTGCAAGAATACAGTATATAATAAATACAACATACAAAATATGTGCTAATTTACTGTTATTGGTAAGACTTCCAGTCACAATAGGCTACTACTAAAGATTTGGGGGGAGTCAAAAATTATACACAGGTTTGATTTCAACTATGTGGAGGTTGGTGTCCCTAACCCCCATTTTTGTTCAAAGATCAATGGTTTATTCTGAGTCCACAGGCATACACAAACACAGACACCCACACACAGAGAAAGAGAGAAAGAGAGGGGGAAGGGTGTGATGAAAGAGAGAGAAAGAGGTAGAGAGAGAGAACAATGTCATACTGTCTAGGGAGGTTTCAGCTGCTATGTAGAAGGCTACCTCCCTCAACACAGTTGAGTTCCTGGTATTCTTTTCCTCTACCATTTCCCAGAAGCCAGGATTCACAAATCAGCTGAGACCAAGGATGCTTAGGTTTTCACCGTCTATGACTTTCCTAGCTTAGAAATGAATACACTTTTGCTAACATATACCTTTCTCCATCAGGAACTTCCTTTCAGGAATAAGGCCATTCTCTTCCCTGCAAATTGGTAAGCTCCTTGGGAGCAGGGGAATGTCTTGTGTATCTCTTCATCCATGCCAAAGCTAGCACATAATAGGCTCTCCATGAACTCATTTAGTCATTTATTCCACAAATGTTTACCTGCACCATGTGCTAGGCCTTTTTCTAGGCACTGGGGACAGAGCAATGAACAAAGTCACTGTGCTCCTGCAGCTCGTGTTTGGAAATACATGAGTCAGTGCTACCTGCTTTCATTTCTCACTGATAGAAACCCAACTGGGCTTAAAGATAAAGACATCACTGAAATACTTTTAAAATAGCTATAAGGAGCCTTCACCACCACCTACTCACTAGGAAGGCTATAATCAAAAAAGACTTGAGAAGAAGTGTTGGAGAAAGTGAAAAATTGGAACCTTCATACACTGCTGGTGGTAATGTAAAATTGTGTAGCCACTTTATAAAACAGTCTTGCAGTTTCTCAAAAGGTTAAACACAGAGTTACCATATGATGCAGCAATTCCACTCATAGGGTATATATACAAGACAAATGAAAACATGTCCACACAAAGACCATGTTTACAAATGGTCAGAGCAGCATTAGTCATTAACCGTCAAAATGGAAACAACTCAAATGTCCATCAGCAGATGAATGTATACACAAATTGTGGTACATCCATATAATGCAATATTATACAGCCATTAAATGAAGCACTGATACAATCTGTGACATGGATGAACCTTGAAAACAAAGAGCTAGTGATAGGAGACCATATATTGCATGATTCCATTTACATAAAACACCCAAAATAGGCAAATCTATAGAGACAGAAGGTAGATAAGTGGTTGCCTAGGACTGGGTTAAGTGGGGGTCTCAATGGGGTAGTAACTAAAGGGGGTAGCAGTGTTCCATTTTTAAGTAAAATGTAAACTATTTAATTGTACACTTTAATGAGTGAATTGTATAGTATGTGAATTATATTTCAGTAAAGCTACTTTAAAAAGTAAAAAGGAGAAGAGGGAAGAAGAAGAGGAGGAGGAAGGGAAGCTTCTGCTTTCAATGCATAAAATATCAGTGTTTGTTTTGGAGGTTGGGTATTTAAAGCCACTCTGAAAGTCTGACAATTATTTTGAGAATCTGAAGCTCCCTTTCAATACAACTCACTTGTGTTTGCAAGAGTATGATTCATTATCAATTTTAAACCTTTTTGAAAAATTGAAAATTAGAATCCTATGACAACAAGTTATTTTTTTAATGCAAGAAGAATTAGAAAAACCCACCAACATTTTTTTCAGTGGAAGAATGATTTCCAAAGTTGCACAGCTGGAACACATCAATTAAGGTTTGTGCTTCTCAGACAACTGTTAGCAACAATGAGTCGGACAGAAAGCAGACAGATCTGTCCTTCTGTTCAGCTGGAATATACTCAATGAATAATAGATGAGAAGAGCAAAAATGTTAGACTTCTTTCAATGTAAGCCTTCAAGTAAAAAAATCAACACATCCTTATTGGATATCACAATATGAATATTACAAAACAATGTATTGGGAGCAAACTGGTCTCTATTACAAAAATACAAATGAAAGCATGAGTTCGAACATTTGCAGCATTCTAAAATTAATCCATTAGCTAAATTATTATGCTGAATGAAGTTCAGACCAGACCTGAAGGCTGACCATGATTTGTATCCTGGCCACATGCAATTTCTAAATGACAAGGGAGGAAGGAGCTGTGTCCTGTGGCCTCAAGGGGACTCAGTTCAGTACCCAGAATGGCCGCAGCTTTCTCGGTGACTCTGAGGGTCAGTCTGCTTGAGGCCCTGGGGCATGCCAGGCTGAGGAAAGGTGTGTCCCAGCACTACACATGCTATCCTACTGCTGCAAGCCCTTGTGATGTTTGCTATGATCTCAAAATATTTCAATGCTCCATTCTGACAGGGCCTTCCTCTGGGTTCCATGTCTGTGTCTGTTGATTTAGACTTCCACACCAAGCAAAGACCACAAAAATCTCTTTTCAATAACAAGGCCATCCAGGACATCTGGTGAATTCACTCAGCACACAGGCTTTCACGTTTTATGTAACCAACAGGTCCTTTGGGTGCTAATGCTACTGGTGTGGCATGACTCCTTTACTTTCATCTCTTAGTTCTAAGGAATAAAAATCTCATCTTTGAGACATTCTTATGTAAATAGTAGCAGACAGCCTTGTCAGTAACAACCAGAAAGGTCAGAGAATTGACACATCTGAGTGAGCACTGGGTAAGAGGCTGACCATAGTCCTCACCCATCCTGCTATGTGTTCTCAGGAAAGACTTTCACCCTTTCTGATCTGATAAAAAGAAAGAGTGTAGTAAGATGTTCTCTAAGGTCCTTTCTGATTTGAAAGTATTCTTCCTTTAACTCAGTTAAAATTGGCCTCTATAGAACCCAATTAATTCTGTTTATTTTTTTAATAGGCAAAATTATTATATGAGAAATTAGTTTTTGGTTTTGCATGCAAGAGAAATGATCAGACTTCATAGCAAATTACATTTGATTTATCTTTTTGCATTTAGGATTTTAGCTTTGAGAATCATTTCCCGAAATGCAAAATGAAAGAATTTAAATCTAGAAGCAGCCAAAAAATTCCTGGAAAAGAAACTGCCTCAGCAGCATCTTGATTTCTCAAGTCACTTTTCAGATTTTACCCTGCAGTTGTATTCTGGCAAATCTGATTAAATCAATATGTCTTTTATGGCCAGACTGTGTCCTCTGGTTTCATCTATCTATCTGTTTTAGGAAAAGCCATTAAGTCAGTAAAAAGAAGTTGTGGGAGGTTTTATTACAGAGAATGAGTCTATTTCAATACCAACACTGACCCTTCTGGAAAAGTTTGGATATAGGGTTTCAGAAATCAAAATCAAGGTCATCTTAACCATTAGAAGAACAAGTTGTGGCCCTGTGATGTGAATATTGGTCTACTGAAGATTTTCCCAATAAAATCTCATCTCCCTGACTCTCACCTAATCACAGATTAAATAAAAAATATCTCCTTTTCATCAGCAATCATCTTATTTTAAAATGTAAATTTCCTGTTAAGATGTCAGAGAGGAAAAGGACAGCAGGTGGGGAGCTCAGGGCATTGCCAGGAGTGGTGACATGGTGGCACCAGCATCTGGAAAAACCCCAAAGGACACAAAAGAGCAGGAAAGAAAATAACTCCTGAGACAAATCTACCCACATTTTGAATTTCATTTCTTTCTCAACAATCTTGACTTTTTATTTCAAGCCATCTTCTATACTTCTAGGAAGTAGGCAAAGTGTAAAGTAGAACTATTGACTAGGGTTGGTGCCAGCTGAATCAGAAAGATTGTTGTTCTTTTTTAACATTGCAAAAAAAAAGCCTTCCTCCTTCATTATTTGACAAGGTTCCACAGCTACGAAAGCCTTGTTAAGGCCTAAACTTTAAAGATAGTTTCTTCTTCCCCTTCCCTAGTAGATATGCTTCTAAACAAGCCAACACAGCGGCTCTTTTTAGGTGGAGGTACTGTCTGTCCAGATTCTGCCTCAGGAACACCTAGATGGTAAGGCTGGAGGCTCAGTCCTTCAATTGCAAGATACCATGTGAGCACCATACAGTGTGAGGCCCTCTTCTTGGAACAGAGAAGCTCCAGGTGCATTAGGGATTCTGTGGCATGAGGAAGAGCAGCAGTACACTGGTTTTCTCTCCTTTCAGAGATGCTTCACTTGGGGAAGTCATTGCTAAAGCACATTAAGCAGGCAGAGAACCTTAGCAATGCTGTAACCAGCCACTGTAACCCAGACCCATTCCCTGCAGGGTCAAAGGTTGCCCCACTTCCCACCAATGGATGCCTCACCAAGGGGTAGCTTTGGTTTGGAGAAGTTGGCACCCAAGATGATTGGTAGGAATTGGAGCCTGTCAGCCACACAGAGCTTCCAAGGTTGAAGTCCCCATGGACATTCCAAGCTTTCAGTATCAGGCAGCAAGATCTACCGTTGGTACAGATGCCAGTGTGTGAAACATATGCTTTAAGCTCAGATCAATTCACCTTCTCCATGAAGTCTTCCCCAGCCTTTGAAACCCACATCGATTTCAATGTGACCTGACTTCCTTCAACTTCTCAGCCTTGGGGTGTTCATCTCACCTACTGATTCCGGTTGTTCAGCGTGGCTCGCTGAAGGACTGGGTGGGAGAACATCCTGAGCCAGCATGGGGCTTAGTGTGAAGAGGGCCACAGCTAAGTGGTGATTTCTGCCCTGAGCCCAGGAAGTGAGAATGGTGATATTCCTACATTTCCCAGCAGTGCACTGCTTACATTTTTGCTTCCCTTCCCTTCTCAGTGGGAGATGAGGTCCCACAGGCCAAAGACCATGTATCCTGCTTCCCCTGGATTCTTGCCCGGTGCCCAGCACAGTGCTAGATACATTCATGTACTTAGCTTAAACTACCATCACAACCTCCCAGCACTTCTAAAAGAACTGGGGCAGAGTCTTCAAGCCATCATGTAAATTTGCTGCACAATCTCTGTAATCTCCTGGGAACCTCCTAATTTGCCTGTGCTTCCTGACTCTTACTCTCCTCCTCTCGCTTGCTCTCTGTGTTAGTACAGATGATTGGGGTGAAAAACTGACACACATTAGAGAACACTACTGTATGGTATATAATCAAGCGCTAACTTAAGTGGCACAAATTGCAGGAATTCAGGGATAATGAACATCAAGATGTAGATATAACCAGTTTGTAAGTGGATTCTCTTATTCCACAAATATTTGAGGAACAAATATTTATAAGCCAGGTACAGTGGCAATCACTAGAAAACAATGGTGAGCAAAACTGGCACAGTCCCTGTTCTTGCGGGATTTACAAGCTCTTCCACTTTCACCTGCATATACACACGTCACCCAGTGTGCAAGGAACAGGTCTTGGACCTGCAGCCACCACCCTGAACCACCAAAGGTCAGGGACCTCAGTGTCCAGTTCCCAGTAGAGCGTCTACCACATAGTTGGCAGCTACTGTTCTGATTTTTTTCCGCCATACATTAGCTTTTCCTACTGTAGGACTTCGTATAAATGGAATCATATAGTATGTACTCCCTTGTGTGCAGCTTAATGCATTTGAGGTTTGGCCATATCATTGCATGTAGCAGTCATTCCTCCCCTGCTGAGGAGTATTCATCTTATGGATGCAACACTGCTTTTTTCTCCATTCAGCTCTTCATGGACACCTAGACTGTTGCCATTGCCTTCTACCTGCCCATAAAGACTCCATCCCATGACTAAGAGAACAGTCATTGCAGCCAAATCAACTGGAGTTAGAGCTAATTGCTGAGTGACACCGAGTAAGTTCTGCCTCTCTGATTCTGTTTGCTCTTCCAAAGGTCATAGTGATAATATGTTAGAGCAAAAGCAATTCTAAGACCAGGGCCTGGAATACAGCCAGTGCTTAATAACAGGAGCTTTATTTTTATGACTTTTGCATTAGTTTCTCAAGGCTGCCATCATCAAGTACCACAAACTTGGTGGCTTAAAACAATAGAAATGTATTTTCTCACAGTTCTGGAGGCTAGAAGTCTGAAATCAAGCCTCCACGTTCTCTCTGAAGGCTCTAGAGCAGGATGGTTCCATGCCTTTCTCTTAGTTTCCGGGTCATGGGCAAACCCTGGAGCTCCCCAGCTTGTAGATGATCCATCACTCCAACGTCTGCCTCTACCTTCACATGTCATTTCCCCAGGTCTTATGTCTCTGTGTCTCTTCTCAAGTACACCAGTCATACCGGCTTAAGGGCCCACACTAAACCAATATAAACTCATCATAATTAATTATATCTGCAACAACCCTATTTCCAAATAAAGTCACATTCTGGGGTTCCAGGAGGTACATTAATTTGGGGAGGAGAGACACTATCAAACCTACTTCAACTATCTCCGTGACTAAATTGTAAAATTATTTATGTCAAGGACTGTGTCACACAATATTGCTTCTGCATCTCTTGCACACATTCAGCAGTCAATAAATGTTTGATGAATCAGAAAATTGATAATGATGATGAACTTAAGCTGTATTTTAAGGATCGGTAAGAAGAAAAAAACCAAGAGCAGGATATAGCACAGGCTTTTAGCCTCACTTTCTGTAGGGTTTGCTGTATCTTTTTGGAAGGTTTAAAGTCAAGAAACTAATATGCTTCCACAAGAAATGAGCATTTTCATATAGTTAATCTGAGGTCCATGATGTTCCATCTAGATTTGATTAAAAATAAAATTAGAAAAAGACTGAAAATGACTTTCAGATTTCATTCCAGCTACAGCAACACATTTCTTCAATATTTGTTCTCAGATACAGTAGTGCTATGACATTCTACTAGACCTGGCAAAATCCTCCTAGGAGGCAGAGACTGCTGAAATAGGCAAACACTTCCCCACAGAATCATTAACTTCTCAGTTCTTTAGCTAAGAAGAAAAAAAAAAGTTCAAATTCCTTATTACTTAAGGATAGATATTAATAGGTTCCATGCCTATCTAGTTTGTTTATGTAACTTTGCTTTTATGGCCTCAAATTCCTCAGGACTGAACAAATTCCTTTGTCAAGCCTCAGAATTCCAATCATATATAAGTCAGATAATAAAGTCTCAGGGTTGTTATTTATGCTATCTGAAGGGAGAACACGTGAAGCCTGGCTGGTTCCTTCTTATGGTCCTCAGTCACTTTTCAGGATGAAGAGATACAAAAGCTCCCAGTGGTGCTATACCTCAAAGATGCTGAAATGTTAAGATTTTAGTGGCTACAAAAATAATGACTAGGAAAGGGTCTGACATGGCAACCCAGGAAGTCCTGAACTCACCTCCTCCCATGGACACACCAGATCTACAGCTATCTATGGACCAAATCCCTCTAGAAAAGATGTGAAAACTAGTTGAACTGCTCTTCACAACAAAGAAAAAAGACTACATCAAGACAAGTAGGAGAAGCAGAGATACGGTCTTGCAAAAAAAACCCCACCCCTTGTGCAGCGACACATGGTAGGGAGGGATCTCACCGGATAGTTGCTCCTCTCAGAGAAGAGAAAGGTAAGTACCACATGTCAGAAACCCCAGCCCCTGGGATCTGCACCAGAGAGGCAAGGCCCCCAGATTATTTGGCTTGGAACACCAACAGGACTTACATCCAGAGGTCCCAAAGTGTTATAGGAAACTGAGATTCCCCTCTTGGAGGCCTGGAGCAAGGTCTTGCTCAACCTGAGACCCAGCAGAAAAACAGCAGTATGAAATGCACCTAAATTGTATGTGAAGACTCTTCTAGTGATCTGGGGGCATCAGCTGGGATGTTCTCAGGTTTAATGGAAGCTGGTGGATGTCACTGTCACACTCTCTACATGGCCTGCTAGCACAGGCAGGCAAGCTCAGATGTGGCACCCTCCTGCCACCCTGCTGGGCCATATAGGGATGAGCAGTCATGGCGCTTACTGAGGCTGGAGAGTGTGGACAGCTGTAATGCTCTCCCCCTCCCTGGCTGGGCCTGGTGAGTGCAGTCACAGAGCTCTCCCGCTCCCCAGCTAAAGTCTGCGAGTGTGAACAGTTGCAACCCTCTCCATCCTCTGGCTGGGACTGGTGAGAGCAAGCAGTCACAGCATTTTGCCTTGCCCAGCCAAAACCCAGGACGTGCACAGACAAGGCACTCTCCCACTGCACTGCTAAAGCCGACAGGAGCACATATAGGCAAAACACTTCCCTGCTGCCTTTTTAAAGCCATTGTCATGCCCTGCCCACTACACTCTACTTGCTAACTCCAGATGGCATATGCGATGCACGCATGGGACACCACTTGACCACCTGCCTGTGGTGGCCAAGGAAGCTGGCATTTTAGAATTTAACACTATAAGTCAGAAAGACAGTTCTTGGCAGGGAACCACCTCCCAGAACACTGCACAGACAGCAGACTGAAAGACAATCCCAGTCTTCTTATGAAAAAGGCCTATTTACTTCATCTAGAGCTTCAGTCTAAGGGACAGGCTTCAGGTTTCCCACACACTGAGAGGCTAAAGAGGGTCTTCTAGGAACCACAGGCAGAGACATTGTCCTTTTGCACCCCTGAGGCCTTGCTACAGCTTGATGAGACTGCCTGGAAAGGAGCTTATCCACTCATCCGGAGCCCAGATTTTTGCAACTGTTGGCCAGGAGACACCTCCAGTTCTCCTGATCTGGAAGCCAACAGATTATGATTGTGATTCCACAGGACTTCAGGCATCAAATACTTTAAACGCTGCTTCCTGAGGATCTGCCTTCCCATCAGCCTGAAAGTGGTACTAAATGAGATTCTTTCTCTCAGACCTCTGACAGATCTTGGTACACCTTCAACAACTGAGACATATCAAAAATAAATTACATAGTTTAGGTAACCACAAAGGTTCAAGAGACAACTAAGGGCTAGGGCAAGGTTAAATAAGAAGGAGCATAACCTACACAAGTCCACTCATTCAAGACTGAGAGAGGCAGCTGTTTTACCTAATACACAGAAACAAACAAAGCAAGTCAAGCTCAATGAGGAAAACAGAGAAATATGTTCCAAATGAAGAAACAAGAAAAAACATCATGAAAAGACTTTAATGATGTGGAGATAAGTAATCTACCTGATTAAGAATTCAAAGTACTGGTCATAAAGATTCTCACCAAACTTGGGAGAAGAACAGATGAACACAGTGAAAACTTCAACAAAGAGAGAGAAAACATAAGAAAGTACCAAACAGAAGTCACAGAGCTGAAGAATATAGTAACCAAACAGGAAAATACACTTGAGGTGTTCAGACTGGGTAAATTAGAAGAAGGGATCAGTGAGCTGAAAGATAAAGCAATGGAATTCACCCACACAGAGCAACAAAAAGAAAAAATATTTTTTAAATGAATATAACCTAAGGGATTTCTAGGACAAAAAGAAGCAGAATAACATCTGCATTATGGGGGTCCCAGAAGGAGAAAAAAAGAAAAAGTGGTAGAAAACTTATTAGAAGAAATAATGGCTGGAAACTTCCCTAACCTAGGGAAGGAAACAAACATGCAGATCCATGAAGCCCAGAGTTCCAAAAAAGATTAATCCAAAGAGAGATACAGGAAGACACATTATAATTAAGATGTCAAAAGTTAAAAAGAAAGAAAGAATCTTAAAAGGAGAAAGAGAAAATCTAATTGTTATACACAAGGGAAACCCCATAAGGCTATTAGCAGATTTCTTAGCAGAATCTTTACAAGCTAGAAGGGAGTGGCATGACAGTCAAAGTGCTGAAAGGAGAAAACTTACAACTAAGAAGACTCTACCTATCATTCAGATTTGGAAAAGAGATAAAGAGTTTCCAGACAAGCAAAAGCCAAAGAATTTTATCAGTACTAAACCAGCCATACAAGAAATATTAGACTACTTTAAGCTGAAGAGAAATGGCACTGATTAATAACAAGAAAATATACAGCGTAAAAACCTCATTGAAAAGATAAATATAAAGGCGGTTGACAAATCACTTATAAAGCTAGTAAGACAATTAAAAGACAAAAATAATAAAACTACACTAATTAGTTAAGGAATACATAAAGTGAAAAGATGTAAAAAATGACATCACAGAGAGAGTAAGAATGTAGTTATGGAATATGTTCAAATTTAAGTCACTATATTAAGTCACAAAGTACACACATAGATGATATATGTTAACCTTAGGTAACCACAAAGCAAAAACTTACAGTAAATATACAAAAGAACATGAGAAGGAAATCTAACCATCACAGTAAAGAAAGTCATCAGACCAGGAAAAGAGAGAAGGAGGAACAGAGAGAAACTACAAAAACAGCAGAAAACAACAAAATGGCAATAAGTACACACCCACCAATGATTATTTAAATGTTAATGGACTAAATGCCCCAATCAAAAGACATAAGGTGGCTGAATACATTTAAAAAAATGTATCTATATACCACGTACAAGAGACTCACATCAGAAGTAAGGACACAGAAAGTGAAGGGATGGAAAAAGATATTCCATGCAAACGGGAAGACAAAGAAAGCTGGTGAAGATATAGTCATATCAGACAAAACATATCTATAATGAAAGACAAAGAGGGAAACTACGTAATGATAAAGAGGTCAATCCAGCAAGAAGATACAAGATTTATAAATACAGATGCTCCTAACATAGGAGCACCCAAATATATAAAGGAAATATTAACAGACCAAAAGGGAGAATTGGACAGAAATACAAAAAAAGAGTAGAGGGCTTGAACACCCCACTTATATTAATGGATTGATCATCCAAATATGATATCAATAAGGATGACATATTACATGTGTCACATTAGATCCTAAATTACACATTAGATAAGGTAGCCTTAATAGATATGTACAGAATAACCCATCCAAATGCAGAAGAATACACATTATTCTTAAGGGCACATGGAACATTCTCCAGGATTGACCACATGTTAGGACACAAAACAAGTCTCAGTAAATTCAAGAAGACTGAAATCATATCAAGCATCTTTTCTGATCACCATGATATAAAACTAGAAATTACCAACAAAAAACTGGAAAACTACAAACGCATGGAGATTAAACATGTTACTGAACAACACTGGGTCACAAAACAAATCCAAGGAGAAATCAAAACCACATAGGGGTAAATGAAAACAGAAATATGAAATACCAAAATTTACAGATGCAAAAAATGTGGTTCTAAGAGGGAAATTCATAGCAACAGAGGCCTACCTCAAGAAACAATGAGCAGTATTATTTGGAAAGAAATCATTTTTTCTTATCAGTAGGTCTCAACAATGGACTTAAAATGTCCAGTGAACCATGTTGTAAACAGATGGGCTGTCATCCAGGCTTGTGGTTCCATTTATACAGCACAGGCAGAGTAGATTTAGCATAATTCTTAGGAGTCCTAGGATTTACGGAATGGTCAATAAGCATTGGCTTGAACTAGTCACCAGGTGCATTAGTGCCTAACAGGAGAATCAGCCTGTCCTTTGAAGCTTTGAAGCCAAGCCTTGACCTCTCCTCTACAGCTATGAAAGTCCTAGAGTGTCTTCTTCCAATAGAAGCTGTTTCATCTGTATTGAAAATCTGTTGTTTAGTCAAGTTACCTTCATTAATGACCTTGGCTTGATTTTCAGGATAATTTGCTGAAGCTTCTACATCAGCACTTGATACTTCACATTGCATTTTGATGTAACAGAGATGGCTTCTTTCCTTAAACCTCATGAACCAACCTTCTAGCTAGCTTCAAACTTCTACAGCTTCCTCACGTCTCTCAACCTTCAAAGAACTGAAAAGAGTTAAGGACTTAGTCTGGGTTAGGCTTTGGCTTAAGGGAATGTTGCGGCTGCTGTGGTCTTCCATTCAGACCACTAAAACTTTCTCTTTATCAGCAATAAGGCTCTTTTACTTTCTTATCATTCATGTATTCACTGGAGAAGCACTTTTAATTTCCTTTAAGAACTTTTCCTTCAGAATTCACAACTTGGCTAACTTTTTGGTGCAAGAGGATAAGCTTTTGACTTAGTTTTTCAAAATGCCTTTTTCACTAGCAAAATCATTTCTAGGTTTTGATTTAGAGAGACATGCAATCATTTGAACATTTAAAGGCCATTTTTGGGTACTAACTGGCCTAATGTCAATATTATTGTGTCTCAGGGAATAGGGAGGCCTGAGGAGAGGGAGAGAGATGGGGAATGCCAATCAGTGGAGCAGTCAAAACATACAAAATTTATCAGTTAAGTTCACCATCTTAAACAGATGTGGTCTGTGGCACAAAACAATTACAATAGTAACATCAAAGATCACTGATCACAAATCACCATAAAAAGTATAGTAAAACTGAAAACCTTTTAAATATTGTGAGAATTACCAAAATGTAACACAGAGACACAAAGTGAGCAAATGTTACTGGAAAAAATGTTGCCAATAGACTTGCTTGAGGCAGGGTTGCCATAAAGCTTCAATTCTGTAAAAAGCATAATATCTGCAAAGTGCAATAAAGCTAAGTACACCAGAACAAGGTATGTTTGTACTCAAAATACTGTAATACCTTTGTAAGGGACAGATGGAAACTAGACTTACTGTGATCATTTTGTAATATATGTTAATGTTGAATCACTATGTTGTATATCTGAAACTAATATAATATTGTGTGTCAACTATATTTCAATTTAAAAAAATACAGCCATTAAAAATTTTTGTTACTGGGGAGAGGAGACTAGTTAGTCTTTAAGATCCTACAATTAATTCTGAGAGTCTTGTTCATTGTTCTATGGTATAAGAATGTTGCCTATGCTCCACCCACTAGTAATAACTTCAATTGATTCTCATCACAAAGAAATATCTGATCATTATAGAGAATCTGGAAAACTCAGGATATCAAATAATTGTAGTAATTTAGAATATATTCCTCCAATTCTTTATGAATGCATGCATGTATATGTGATATAATCTTTAGGAAAATGAGATCATAAAATATATAATATTTTTCCTGCTTTTAAAAACTTTCCCCCAGCTTTACTGAAATGTAACTGACAGATAATAAACTTTACATATTTATAGTACCCAACTTTTTATCATTTTTTTAATTGAAATATAATTTATATACTATATTGACTTCATATTAATTCAGTGATTTATCAGTTTCTAGTATACAATTTGATGAGTTTTGACATATTTATACACCAGTGAAACCATAATCACAGTCAATGCAATGAACATATCCATCACCCCAGAATTTCCTTGTATCTTTGTAGTTCCTCACTACTAGCCATCAATGCCCACCCTTTTACCAACTCCTCCATACCTTTCTGAGGCAACCATTGACCTGCTTCCTATTACTACTGATTCCTTTACATTTTCCAAAATTTTACATGGAAACATACTTCTCTTTGGCTTCCTTCACTCAGCATAAGCATTTTGAGATTCATCATATTGCTATGTGTATCAAGAGTTCATTCCTAGTTACTGCTGAGCAGTATTCCATTGTGTGGCTGTAACAATTTGCTCATCCATTCACCTGTTTATGGACATTTGGGTTGCTTTCAGTCTTCAACTAACAGTCTTTGTTTGGGCATGTGCTTCCGTTTCTCTTGGATAAATACGTAAGAGTGGAATGGCTGAGTACTATGGTAGGTGTACATTTAACTTTTTAACTACCAAACTGTGTTCTAAAGAGATTATAATGTTTTACATTTCCACAAGCAGCATATGAGACTTCCAGTTGCTTTATATCCTCAACAACAATTGGTATGGTCAACTACTTTAATTCTAGCCATTCTAGTGGGAATGTTAGGGTCCTCTTATTGTGAATTTAATTTGAATTTTCCTAAAGACTAAAGTTAGTAATTCTCATTTCATTTGCTTATTTGCCATTCTTATAACTTCTCTGATGAAGACTCTGTTTAACTCTTAATCATTTTTCATTGGGTTGTCACTCTTTTTATGATTGAGTTCTAAGAGAATATCTTAGAGATAAAGAGTTCAAAGTAACAGTCATAAATATGCTCACATATCTGCAGAAAAGTGTTGAAGCTCTCAGGGTGGACTTCAACAGAGATACAAAAGCTGATAAAGAGTCACTCAGCACTGAAGAATACAGTAACTGAAATGAAATATACAATGGAGGGAATGAATAACAGCTGCAAGTAGAGGGGACAATTGATGAGATGGACATCAGAGAACAGGAAAACAACAAAGCTGAGGAACAGAAAGAAAAAAGAATCTCTAGGAATGAAAAACGCTAAGAGAGCTGTGTGACAACTCCAAATGAAACAATATTTGCTTATTAGTGCCCAGAGGAGGAGAAAGATCCAAAGAGATAGAAACTTTCTTTCCCCAAGTCTGTGGGAACTTGCTTTGTTTTTTGTTTTCCTAACAGTGCTTTTTCAAGAGAAGTTTTTAATTTTTGTTTAATCCAATTTATAGGTTTTCCTATTAGAGTGCATGTATTTCATAGCATATTTAAATCTTTGCAAACCCAAGGTCACTAAGACTTTCTCCTATGTTTTCTTCTATAAGTTTCGCAGTTTTACATTTGAAATTTGGTCTACAATACACTTTGAGTTTATTTTTATATATGGATGAAAGTTCTCTTTTTTTGGCATATGAATATTTGACTATTTCAGCACCATTTCTTGAATCATCCTTTCCCAATTTGATTGTCATGGTATCATTATCAAAAATCAGTTTATATGTATTGATTATTTCTGTATTCTCTTTTGTTCCATTGACCTATTTATCATAACACTCATACCATACTGCTTTGGTTATGGTAGCTATATAATAAGTCTTGAAATCAGGTATTGTCAGCCATTCAATGTTCTTATTTTTCTAATTTGTTTTGATTATTTAAAGTCTTCTGCATCTCCATATAGATTTTCAAATCAGTCTGCTAATGTCTACAAAAAGACTTCTGGGATTTCCATTTGAATGTGTTGGATCTATAGATCATTTTGGTGAGAACTGACAGCTTAACAATATTGAGTTTTTTAATATATAATGATGATTTTCCCCAACTATTTAGGTCTTCTTCAATTTCTCTCAGCAATGTTTTGTAATTTTTAGTGTGCATATCCTGCACATCTTTGTGTCAAGTTTATTCCTAAGTATTTTTTTGTTTTGATATTACTAGAGATGATGTTTTAATTTTCAATATTCATTGCTAGTCTATAGAAATATGATTAATTTTTGATCACTGACCTTTATATCCTGCAACCTTGATAAACTCATTTATTATAGTAGCTTTTTATTAGATTCCTTAGAGTTTTCTACATAAATCACATCATCTGCAGGCATAAAAAAGTTTTACCTTCTTCCTTTCCAGTGTGGCTGCTTTTAATTTATTTACTTTCTAAGCAGCTTTACTCTGAACTGACAAAAATGTATGAAGTATCATGGATCAAGTAGACATCACTCAAGTAGCTAAGCTTGAATCACCTTTCCAGGAGCCACCTGGAAGTCTCCACTACAAAAGGAAATCACGGTAGCAGTAGGATATGAAGGACAAGGAACGGCCGAGAGCAGAGGCTGGGAGCAGAGTGAGGGGAAGAAGGTGAATCAGAGGCACAGAACCAGCACTGGGAGGTTTCCCCCTTGAGGCCTCTTGCAGCATTTATACACCTGCAACGCAACAGAATCAGTGGCCAGGCGGTCGGTGTGGCCAGAAAAGCATCAATAGCTGACAAGAGAGAACACAACCAGGGAGTTAAGCAAGGGACTCTTGTCCTTGTTTTCCCTCCTCCCTGTTCCAGCACAGTGAAGGGTTGGAGCCCAGAAGAGAGAGAGGAGGAAGCTAAGCAAGCTCACTCTGTCCCCCAATGTGAGCATACAGAGTAAAAGATCAGGTCATACCCCCTCACATACACACCACAGTCCTATAATAAGAACTATGATAAGGGAATCACATATGAGACTGAAGTTTCAAAGCAATCAGACTTCTAATAACCAGGATATTGTGGGTTTTTTTCTTAGGGTGCCATTAAGGAGTCTGATATCCAGGAAGGAAGGGAGATTTAACATAGCTTAATGGGGAATGTGACAACCGAAAATTGAGACAGGTCAATAAAGCAGATATACCTGAGTTAAAGATGTTTCTCTATTAAATTCATTGATTGAATATGAATAATGAATTTATCTGGATAAAACCTATTAGAAAAACCTTCCTATTTGATGCTAGAACATCAGAAGTATTCTAGTGGATCCCATCACTTGGGACCCTTTGAGCAGAAGGAAGCCCCTGCAAAAAAGCTCTCAAAGCAAGTGGTCTTACCGAAGGAGGTCCATTTAAATGTATTTGTTGGATCACTCCTTGACAGTAAAGTGAAAAAGACTGAACTAAATTCCTCTGATCCTCTTAGCTACACTTTCTTGGCTTTTCCAAAATGGCTAATTCATATTTTCCTTTTGCTTCTAAATATTTAGGATTTATCTCAGAAAGAATTATCTATCTATTCCTCAAACACACTATGCCTGTGGATGCCTATGAACTTCTAATATGTTGCTCCCTCAGCCTAGAATGCCTCTTTCCCTCTTACACCTGTAAAACACCCCCTCATCCTTCAAGACCAGCTTTTGTGAATCCCTCTCTCTTATTCCCCAGGCAAGAATGATTGCCTGCCCTTCTCTGACTCTTACTAAACTTTATTTATTCCTCCACGAGAAAAATTTTTAAAAAGATACTGAGTTGTATGTGCTTTATTTTCCTTAACCCATCTCTCCTTTAAGGAGAAACCCCATCTTCTGGCCAGTTCCCAGGCAAGTCTTCACACAAAACTTGAGTAATGGAAGAACAAGAAAAGTGAAAGCAATCAGAGGTGAGGCCAATCTATATAAAAAGGAGATGAACCTGAGAAGGAATGGAGAACAACAAGCATGACTTGTGGACACCTTTCTGAGAGTTTGGGGGAGCATGAAGTGAAAGAGAGCAGAGAGCTTTTGACAAGTGGTGCTAGAATAATGCAAAAACAGTACGCATGTGCCTATTGTAGCTATTGAAGGTGCAAGATACGTGGTGAGGGGAGGAAGCAGATGTTTTGTTTTCCTATACAAATGGGATTGCCTTTGGCATTCTTAAAGAATCTTCCATAGAGTTTAAATTGTTTTTTAATCATTCTAGTCAAGCTGTTGTGTCTTTCAACATGACAGTGTAGTGAGGCTAGGGCTTTATGCTAGTGACACCTGTCTTGTAAGTCTTAACAACTCATAATTATATTTTGACGCCTGTTTTTTCTCTCATTTACCCCCAAGCCCCATTGCCATACTCTCCTTGAGAGCAAGGACTGGGCCTTATTTATTCATTTCCTCTGCCCTTATGAATGAATGATTCACCTAGTAAAAGGAGACTGTCTCAAGAACCCTTCACACAGTGCCCAGGCAGATGCATACAAGCAGATACACAGAGAAGGCTTACGAGTTCTGGGATCAGACAGGTTTGGATTTTAATCCCAGCTCCACCACTTACTAACAACCTAAATCTCCATTCCTTCCACTATAAAATGGTGAAGACACTGCACCTGTTACATAGAGGTGTTATGAGGATTAAATGAGATAACATATGTTAAATAGTGTTCAACACATACATATTATAGAGAGATACATAGACACAGCATATCTAAATATATTCAAACATACAGACGTATTCAGCTTCCACTACGAACCTTCCTTTTGAAATATCCTTATCTCTTAGATATGTATATATTAAATCTGGAATTTTCTAAACAGGAAAAACACATCAACACTAACACTATCACAATTATTATATTTAATTGACTGGAAGAGAGAATTGTACACAGGAAACCTGAATGTATATATCACTTTAAACTATTTAATTCATTTTGCACCATACACATATTTGTCAGGCAAAGGTTAATAGAAAGTTTATGAAATGTGGAATGCAATTAAGTCTCACAGGAATCTCAGTTGGAGGCTATGCTAGTTTCTATGGCAACCAAAGGCTCAGGCAAAAAGTGGGGGGAGGGGAGTTAATTTAAAGGCAAGATAAGCACATAAATAGAGCTCTTGTCTACCTTTTCTTCTGAGCTCCAATAAGCAATCCCTGCTGCATTTAAATTATTATACAAATGAAAGTATAAAACAGATTGGTTTTTCATTTCCTAGAATTAATACATTTTTGCAGCATATTTAAAGGTGATACCAGTTTTTTAAATATGTATCATTTCTCTAGATATCTAGTTTATGAAGTGTCGGGTACGAGTCTCAAATTCCCCAGGAAAAAGTAGGAAAGGAGATTAAATGAACAGAACAAGATATCCAGGATGATTAGAATACAATGTGAATACCTTCTCAATACCAACTAATTAGGTTTTTCTTAAGCTCACAGAATTTGCAATCAGGCCAAAGAAGAAATGTGTACTCAGGCAGAACTAGTTTTCCTGTCACAAATTTCACAATGTTGTTGAATTAAAGGAGACTTTACTGATCACCTAGTAAAGAACACTTACCTTGAGAAATGAACATAGCTCCATAATTTAGTGGAGGGAGCTAGATGCTAGCATAGCCATGGCTGGAATCTGAGACCACTGCAGTTCACTCTGCATTCTGTGAACCACTTTCTTCTCCTACATTTTTTTCTTACATGCAAAATTTCCGAACGTTCTTAACCATTTCCTTTCCCAAGTAGTTCCCAACTGTTGAATTTCCGGATTGGTAAGTTACTGCACATGGTCTGATTTGTTTTGTAAAATCAAACCTATTTTGATACACTTCACCTAACCTCTTAATTTGGTTCAAATTTGACAAGCAACTTCAGATTTGCCATGAACATTGCTTTTTATGGAGTTCTGCTATTATTTACCAGGTGAGCAGCTCTAATTTTACTGACAACAATATGCACCCATATGTGTCCTAGGCAGTCTGAGTATGGACAGCCCAAAAGAGGAAGAGGCCAGAGAAATACACACAGGAGCCATGAGATAAACATAAAAAGCAGACATCATGGTTGTTCTAAATCCAAGTCTCTAAAGGGAAATCTTGCAGGTGGACATCTTTTCCATACTTTTAAAACTGTATTTGGACTGTATTTGTTGTGATGTGGTAAAAGCCTCGAAGACTTTGATATATTAAAGGAGATGCTTTCTCAGAATCTCTCCCTGCTGTGTATGGTTGATCAGTGCTGGCGAGGCTGGGATGGCTAAAAAACGTTTTGCTCTTGAGAGACCAGATTAAAGATGGCGGTATGAGATGTGAGACAGAGGCCTCCTCCCAAAATCACATTCAATATGAAAATATAGTTAATACAACTAATTCTGAAAGAGCAACAGGAAAGAAGGCGGCACCATACTACATACAACTGGAGAAAAGAATAGACCTCACAGAACAGGGTAATGTACCAAATTCACAATCTTGTGGGACCCAAGCTCTTCCCCCACCCCAGCTCACTAGTAGGAGGAAGAGAAATGGAGGAGGGAGGGAGTAGAGTCCTAGGACTGCTGAACACCCAGCCCTGGAGATCTGCACTGGGAGCACAAACCTACATTGCATGGTGCTCTGGAGATTAGTGGGGTTGGAAAGCTAAGACAGGAGGAATACTTGGGAGACTGAGATTCAAGCCACTTGTGGAAAACAGGGATCCACATCCAGCTGCTCTGGGATAAAAAACAAAGATGGGAAGTCTGAGAGACTTCCTAACAGTGAGAAGGCTGCTAAAAGGGCAAGGATTTCACAGAGCTTGCTGCTCAGGAGAAATGACAGGTGGATAAAATTGTCCAGATGCACTCTGCGCAGCACGTTGGGAACTTTCAGGAACTGCAGTCACTCCATACTCCCAGCTAGCTACACAGGTCCAAGGCCCCCCACCATGATACGCAGCCTGTTGCACCTTCCTCCCAGCCAGCTGGCACCAGATCACAAACCAGCAGCCCCTGCCCTGGTGTCAGGTCAGCCCAAGGAAGGCCCCACCTATGGCAGCTACAAATGCAAAGCATACAGGCTTACACCTTTGTGCTCAGCCCACTGGTTCTGGCAGAGGAGACACAGCAGCCAGGAAGCAGGAAACAGCTCTTTCCTCCCCCCAGGCACCAGCACAACTCCACTGTGACCCCCAGCATACATCACTCCAGGGGCTGAGCAGCTCCACAGAGTAGAGCTTCTGGCCACTAGAGGGTGCCACATAAAAATATGAAACATCAAAGAAACCTGGTTCAAATCAAAATCCCACAAACACCAGAAAAAGGGCCAAGTGAAACTGAACTGATTAATATTCCTGAAAGAGATTTCAAAATAAAAATCATAAACATGCTCATGGAGGTATAGAAAAATATTCAAGAACTAAGGGACTTATTCAGGACTGAGATTTCAATCATTAAGTTATTCAATATCTGAAATGAAACATACAATGGAGAGATTTAAAAGTAGATTAGTAGAAGAGATGGTAAATGTAAAAGAAATTAGAGAAGAGGAATACAAAGAAGCTGAAGCACAGAGAGAAAAAGGCCATGCTAAGAGGGAAGTATATAGCAATACAGGCCTACCTCACAAATGAAGAACAATCCCAAATGAACAGTATAAACCCACAATTAATGAAACAAGAAAAAGAAGAACAAATGAGGCCAAAAGTCAGTAGAAGGAGGAACATAATAAAGATTAGAGCAGAAATAAATAAAATCTAGAAGAAAAAAACAATAGAAAGAATCAATGAAAGCAGGAGCTGGTTCTTTGAAAAAATAAGCAGAATAGATAAACCCCCTAGCCAGAATTATCAAGAAAAAAAGAGAGTCTACACATACAAACAGAATCAGAAATGAGAAAGGAATAATCACTACAGACACAACAGAAATACAAAGAATTATTAGAGAATATGATGAAAAATTATATGCTAACAAACTCAATAACCTAGAAGAAATGGACAACCTTCTAGAAAAACACAACCTTCCAAGGCTGACCCAGGAAGAAACAGAAAATCTGAACAGACCAAGTACCAACAAAGAAATTGAATTGGTAATCAAAAAACTACCCAAGAACAAAATCACTCAACCAGTGAAAACCTAATACCCACCCTCCTTAAAGTTTTCCAAAAAGTAGAAAAGGAGGGAATACTTCCAAACTCATTCTATGAGGCCATCATCACTCTAATACCAAAACCATCAAAGACACCACAAAAAAAGAATATTACAGACCAAATCCTTGATGAACATAAATGCAAAAATACTCAACAAAATATTAGCAAACCAAATTCAAAAATACATCAAAAAGATCATCCATCATGATCAAGTAGGATTTATTCTAAAGATGCAAGGATGGCACAATATTAGAAAATCCTTCAACATCATCCATCAGATCAACAAAAAGGACAAAAACCACGTGATCATCTCTGTAGATGCTGAAAATGCACTTGACAAAATTCAACATCCATTCATGATAAAAACTCCCAACAAAATGGGTATAGAGGGCAAGTACCTCAACGTAATAAAGGCCAAATATGACAAAACCACAGCCAACACCATACTTAACAGCAAGAAGCTAACTTTTCCTTTAAGATTGGGAACAAGACAAGGATGCCCACTCTCCCCACCTTTATTCCACATAGTTCTGGAGGTCCAAGTCAAGGCAATCAGACAACACAAAGAAATAAAAGTCATCCCGATTGGTAAAGAAGAAGTTAAACTGTCACTGTTTGCATATGACATTAACTTGTACATAAAAAACCATAAAGAATCCACTCCCAAACTACTAGATGTAATATCTGAATTCAACAAAGTTTCAGGATACAAAATTAATATACAGAAATATATTGCATTCCTCTACCCTAACAATGAACTAGAAGAAAGAGAAATCAAGAAAACAATTCCTTCACAATGGCACCAAAAAGAATAAAATATCTAGGAATAAACCTAACAAAGGAAGTAAAAACCTATACCCTGAAAACTACAAGACACTCATGAATGAAAGTAAAGATACCAATAAATGGAAATACATTCTGTGCTCATTGATAGGAAGAATTAATATTGTAAAAAAGGTCATCCTGCCTAAAGCAATCTACAGATTCAATGCAATCCCTGTCAAAATACCAACAGCATTCTTCAACACACTACAGCAAATAGCTCTAAAATTCATATGGAACCACAAAAGACCCTGAATGGCCAAAGCAATCCTGAGAAGGAAGAATAAAGCTGAGGGGATTATGCTACTTGACTTCAAACTCTACTACAAAGCTACAGCAATCAAGACAATTTGGTACTGGCACAAGAACAGACCCATAGACTAATGGAACAGACTAGAGAGCCCAGATATAAACCAAAGCATGTATGGTCAATTAATATATGATAAAGGAGCCATGGATATACAATGGGGAAATGACTGTTCAACAACTGATGTTGGCAAAACTGGACTGCTACATGCAAGAGAATGAAACTGGATTATTATCTAACACCATACACTAATGGATCAAACACCTGAATGTAAGTCATGAAACCATAAAACTCTTAGAAGATAGGCAAAAATCTCTTGAATATAAACATGAGTGACATTTTCCTGAATGCATCTCCTCGGGCAAGGGAAACAAAAGCAAAAATGAACAAATGGGACTACATCAAGCTAAAAGGCTTCTGTACAGCAAAGGACACCATCAGCAGAGCAAAAAGTCATCCTACAGTATGGGAGAATATATTTATAAATGACATATCCAACAAGAGCTTAACATCCAAAATATATAAAGAAATCATATGCCTTAACACCCAAAAAGCAAATAATCCTATTAAAAAATGGGTGGAGGATATGAACAGACAATTCTCCAAAGAAGAAATTCAGATGGCTAACAGGCACATGAAAAGGTGCTCCACATCACTAATTATCAGGAAAATGCAAATTAAAACCACAATGAGATATCACTTCACACCAATTACGATGGCCAACATCCAAAAGACAAACAAATGCTGGCAAGGATGTTGAGAAAGGGGAACCCTCCTACACTGCTGGTGGGAATGTAAATTAGTTCAGCATTGTGGAAAGCAATATGGAGGTTCCTCAAAAGACTAAAAATAGAAATAACATTTGACCTGGGAATTCCACTCCTAGGAATTTACCCTAAGAAAATAGGATCACAGATTTAAAAAGACATATGCACCCCTATGTTTATCACAGCACTATTTACAATAGCCAAGATATGGAAGCAACCTAAGTGTCCATCAGTAGATGATTGGATAAAGACGAGGTGGTACATGTACACAATGGAATACTATGCAACCATAAGAAAGAAATCCTACCATTTGCAACAACATGGGTGGAGCTAGAGGGTGTTATGCTCAGTGAAATAAGCCAGGCAGAGAAAGACAAATACCAAATGATCTCCCTCATTTGTGGAGTACAACACAAAGTGAAACTGAAGGAACAAAACAGCAGCAGACTCACAAACTCCAAGAAGGGACTAGCGGTTACCAAAGGAGAGGGGTTGTGGAGGGCACATGGGGAGGGAGGGAGAAGGGGATTAAGGAGTATTATAATTAGTACCCATGGTATGGGGGGGATCATGGGGAAGACAGTGCAGCGCAAAGACAAGTAGTGACTCCGTGGCATCTTACTACACTGATGGACAATGACTGCGATGGGGTATGCGGGGGACTCAATAATATGGGTGAATGTAGTAACCACATTGTTTTTCATGTGAAAACTTCGTAAGAGTGTATATCAATGATACCTTAATTTAAATAAAGGAGGTTTTGCTCTTTGCATTAGCAGCAACATCACGGAATGTTTCAGATTGCTTTGGGGTCTTGGTTGGGATGAACTAACCACTACCCCCCACCTCCCCTCCCTCCTGTCTCCCACCCAGCTAAACTGAGAGTCTAGAACACATAACAGCTAAAGACTCTTTAGAAACTCAGAAAAATCCTATTGCATAGCCTCAAATTTTCGTTCGGTGAACTCAAGTTATTTATTTGTAAAGGGAAGAGAAAATGGGACAAGGAAAACTAGAATAACATTATAATTCAACCAGCTTTGTTAAAACAGTGAACTCCTGCTACTCTAACAAAGTTTGAATTAAATATAACCTGAAGTTTCTAATTTTGTTTCAAATAAATATAATAGGTAAGTTCCATAGTGTACAGCTCATGGTGACCTCTCTGGGTCTCTGCATACATGTAAAAAGGTGCTTGGTGCAAGTGAAGGGACAGATGGTCAGACTAGGATCTAATTCTCCTCTCTAATATTCTGAGATTGAGAAAGGATATTAAAAGTACAGATAATATACTTTGCTTATCTCTATCAACCACACTCTCTCTGAACTTCTGACTTCTCAATCATAAAATGGAGATAATCCCTGCCAAACTAAATTGCAATATTATTATTGAATAATTAGTGGATAAAATGAGATCATAATTGAAAGTTTTGATTTGCTGTGAAACATTCCTTGGTTGTAGGAGCCACTGTGCTTGCCCTGCCTCCTTCTATGGGCCACTTCCCCACCCACAGCATCTACCAAATAGGCAGCTATGTCTTTTCATGACAACAAAAGATTTTAAAGGCATATACAGAAGGTTACATAGTTGTGAACAAAACTTAGCTCTTTTAATATTGAAAAGACTGGATTTTCTCCAATCAGAGCAATCAGAGACCTGATAAAGACAATGTGAAGCACAATAAGTAATTTTCATAAGACACAAAATGTTTCCTTTCCAGGAAGATAACCAGAAAAGTAAAAAAACACCTTTCACAATCGCATATCAAGATAAGACCAATAGTCCAAGAAATCTTTGTCCTTTTAACAGAGAGAAAACCAAAATTCTAATTTTTCACCAATGTACATTTGATATTAAAACTAATTATTTAAAAACTTAAATCCATGACAGTTTTAGTCAGCTTGACACACACAAAATTCATTTTCCAAGATTTCTTTTTCCACAAACCTTTTACAATGTTTTAAATATTGATTTAGCTTTTATTCTGGTTTTTCCTCTTTGTGGAACAACTGGTAAGCCAACTTTCTTACCTATTTTTCTATATAGTTGTTTCCTTTCACCTTTATTCTTTCTGAATAGTTTTAATTACATATATTGATTAAAACCCTTAACCCTTAAAATGCTTTATTCTTAGTGAAAACTAACAAGTAAGCAATGGTGGACTGTCTGTTACATTAGCATTCTATGGATTGGCAAATTTATAAATACATTTCACAATTTCTAGAAGAATATTTTTCCTCATTGTAATTTTTTCAATGTGACACAAAGTATGTTTACTAATAGACCCCAATATATTTAGCTCCTCTGTAAAAGGAAGTCAAAAGTGGATAAACCTATGTTTAGTAATTAGTGTTTCAATATTTTATCTTACTTGGAAATGATAAGTTAATGGATCTCTGTCACTTAACTTAGTATAATTTTAAGTTTCTGGTTCTCAAAAATATTTTGAAAATTATTTTTAAGCAAACATACCATAATGCAAATTATTATTGAGAAGTTCATTTATAAACTTTTTTCTTAATTTACATTGATTTAATTCACCTATTCTTAGCAATTATGTTTAGATTACTCATGAAAATTTCATGAGACATTTAAAAGCTAATCATCATCTTAAATTATCTTTCTTGCTGACAAATTTTTTAACAGAGATAACATGAGTTTATTTGACTTTTAGTAAACCAAGGTAGAATAAAAGTATTATATGTGATGCTGATAACTCAAAAGACATGCCTAATTTAATTCCATCAACAAACTTAAACTAGCTTTTATTTACCAAAGGTTATCCTAGATCACATGAACTTGAAAAACTTATAGTTTCTATATTCCTAAGAGAATACCTCATTTATAGTAGTGCTTGTTTGTCTTTAAGCTAATTAAGCAGAAGTCTTTACAAATTAATTTTGGCAATACCTTTCAGAGGTAAAAAAAGATCACACATATATACCATAGATGTACATAAACATACAGACCCAGCAATCTTATAGTTTTAGCCATGAAACAGGTATGATAACTGCTCTAGTTTATAAAAGAATAGTTGGGTGCAAATTGTTTCTGGCAGATAGAGTAAGTTAAGGTTACCTGTTCAGATGACTAAAGCTTTTACTAATATTTGTGTTAATGACTTTTAAGATTTTTCATTCGCCTAATGTCCAAAGATCTTCTCTTTTTATTTTTTCTTTTCTGAAAAGAAGTACCTCCCTGAAGTTTGCATTTCAAGGAATGGCTCTGGTTTCCTCAAGAAGGCCAGGTAGAACATTTACATTTCAAAGGTACAGAAAATGGATGTAAGCTTCTCCAAGAAAGACTTCTGTTCACTAAGTCCAGATCTTTTACACTATCTGCAAGCCTTCTGAGATGAATAGGGAAGATTTGGGGATTGGTAAAAAGAATAGGTGGGCTTTCAACTAGAGTTTCATCTCTGTTCTTGTGAAGACTCAATTTGTAAGACAAGTACAGTTGTTTTCAATTTCTCAAAGAGTTTGTTACAAACCTGAATGATATCAAGACAGTGACATAGCCATCCAACTACCTTGTCCTCAGTTTGCTTCTTTATACTGGGGAGAAGATCTTCAACTAATCTTCTAGATTTAGAGCTGCACTTCTTTGGCATGTTTTAGTAAATCCTTCCACAGTGGTTTTCCAGAATGTTTTTCTTTTCCTTTTGCCATAGTTTCATTTTAGCTTAGGAGAGAAGGCCAAAAAAAAAAAAAATTTGCCTATCAGGCTCTGAATATCAACTTCCAATCTGGCCAACTTCTGACCACAGAGCTACTTAAAAAATACCCTTTCAAATACCTTGTCAGGTTTCAGCTAGCACAAACAGTGAATATTTCTGGCAGTAATAAACAACCCTATGGACAAAAGGGGGGTCCCCAAAGAAAGTTCAAAAGATACTACTCTCCCAAGATCCAGAGCCACTCCCAATGATAACCGAAAGAAAAATTAAGACAATTCTCCTGAGAGGTGGCAATAGGTAGTAGGACCCTAGCCACAAATGGAGTGTAGCCTACACTCTGTCCAGCCATATCTAGCTGCAAACGGGGTACAACCATATAACTCTCCAGCCATATTTTGGGGTCCCCCAACCTGATGGTTGCCAAGTCAAGTTCTCAGGACACAAAAGGCTAACAAGAAGGCAACAGCTGTCCCTGGGAAGGATGGATAACCAATATTTTTTCCTGCCAATACAAATTTGTAAAGGAAGGGACAGTGTGAAATTTTACCTTCCTCTCTCAACCAGGCATCATAGATAAAGATCTGGGAAAGTTGCCTTTGGTAAGAATTCCTATCCTTACTGCCACCTTCTGCCAGTTTACCCAAGATGCCATCTGCAGGCTCTGGAGTGAGTGGGGTATCTCAGCAGGTTTCATCCTGGTCACCAGAAACCATAAAGGAGGGAAAGTAATTTTCCCTCTACCCTTTATGGTCGGTACCTGAGAACCCTTTTTCTCTAGGGTACCTCATACATGGATAAGCTTATCTAGGTTAGAAGTTCTCCACTATGACCACTGTAATTCAAGATTACCTTTAGTAAGGCTATACCCTACTTATTAATAAGCCTTAACACAAAATTTTATTCACCTGAGGTCTCACAATGGACACAGTCCAGCTTCTAAGTTGGACCCAGCTATCCATAGACCCACTCTGGCTTCTAAGTCAGAGCCAGTCCAACTACAACTGGTTCTTGGACCCGGATCAGAAAAAAAAAATGCTCAAATAGTCTGAAAGCTCATAACACAAAAGCTGTGGAGCTAGGATCAAGGATCTGAGAGGGATTTATCCATGACCTCCACCCGCAGTAAGAAAGCCCCAGGCTCAAGAGGCTTAACAGGTGGTACCTATGTCTGCTTGTTCGATGACATGCTCCTGAGGCTTGTCAGGGTTTTTCAGTTCCCTCTTCTGATACTAGAACTGTTAAAAGATAAATTGAGGCATATTAAAAATTTTAAGAGTTATTTCTACAAAAATCTATTTGAATTGGGCAGTAGAAAACCAGAAATGGTTAGAAGCATTCCTCAACATCAATTCTTAAACCTCCTTTACATGAGCTAGTTAGAGGGTCTCTGCAACCCGAATCTTACAAGTGCATGATGGTTAACCTTCACCTTTGGCTTGCAAAAAGTGCTTCACTGAAGTGTTTCAGTTCACACTTGATTTGACCACTCAGACTTGTAATTTTGTTCACCTACAAGCAACACACACACAAACGTGTGCACACACATGCACACACACACACACATACCTGTACTATTGCTTGGAATTTCCAGGATTAACATGTCTTATGTTGGACAAGGTATTTTTTTCCCATTTAGGTAGGTGACACATTAGTTGGCTAATCCATTAGAGAGGATTTGCTTATATGAACAGACCTTTTCCTGTCTATTAAAACATAATAGTTATCAAATAGCAACTTGTGGGTGGAGGAGTCACTCGGTGAGGTTAAAGGGAGTTTTGAGAGCAGCTGAACTGCCCAACAACCATACATAAAGACCCCAAGACAGCAGAAGGCTGATTTTTATTTGTGCAAAGATTTTCCCACAAGGCACAGAAGAAAGCATCACCGAATGTTAGAATCAGACAAGACCTCTGAGTCATCTATTCTACCCCATGCCATGGCCAAAAAATGGGCACAACAGGCAGGTCACATGACTTGTCCAAGACATACCACTGTAAGCAGCAGCCTCACAAGTAGAACTCAGGTCCATTTTCTTCCCTGGCTGGGACTTCCTGGTGCCACACAACTCTTGCCAACACCCAGCTCCATTTTGCCGTCTCAACTGACCACTGAGAGGTTCTATCAAAATCCTAAATACCAATACTTTAGAAATAAGCCTTGCTGACATAACTGTGTCTCATTAACATGAGCACAGTGATATTTCCAAAGCAGAAGTTGATTGAGAGACTAATCAAGACTCACAGAGCTTCTGTAATGCCAGGTTTCCCAGCCTGACCTTTCACAAGCAGGGGCACCATCCAGGGTTATTTGCAAGTGTTGACTTATGTTTACATTTCAATAAAGGATAGTGAACAAATATGCTCGTTTATTTTCCAGAGTTTCTACTTCTCTAGCTCTGAGCAAAGCTGCTTCTATCATATCTTATTTTTAGTTTGAAAAAAAAGGAGATGATGAATGTGAACTTTCTGATTTTCTACTACTTGACTTTCTATTTGAACATCCTACTCAGTCTCTATTGATACACTGATATTCTTGGAATTGGGCTTTTTTTTTTTCCTGCTTTCATTCTTCATTACTCACAGGATGGTGACTTTCCCACTGCTACGTCCATTTCCCTGCCTTCTCTGCCTCACATAGCACACAAATAAACACTGGCTTGGCTCTGCAGGTACAGGTTTTCCAGCAATTGGGTCCCTAAGAAAATTTTCTGAGTATTTCAGGATACTTTCCAGATGACTGTAATTCATACTGTTAACTATTAACATTTTTCATTGTTCCAAGCTTCTCTACAAAAATTTTTTAAGAATAATCCTCCAAACTCTGAGTTACAACAGCATAATAATTACAATGATGATGGATAAACTGCAGAATTTCCAAGGCAAATCCCTTCAATGAGTCTTTAATATCATTAAATGTCTTCCGCGTCTCCTAAAAGATTTTAGTCAGCTTTGCAAAGTTAGATAATAACTATCTGGAAAGCACACAAATATTGGAAGGTATTTTGGCTAACACATTGAATTTGGTAGGTTAGTGTTGGGTATGCTTCACTGTAGTCTTGTGGGATTAATGGGATTAATACATAAATCAAGTAATATAGAAATCAAATGTACGTATATATATATATGATCTGATTGCTTCTCCTACAATTCCTGATGCTTGATCAATAACAGAATGAGTAAAGCCAAAACAGTTCCTACAACTCGTGACTGCCCTCACATGGTTTCAGTGTCCTTGAGGAATGTCATGCCCTAGGGCTGGACTCAAGGTCAGATAATGATTGTGTGTTGATCATGCGTTGAGTCCCCTACTCAGAATTCTTTGGATGTTTGGGTTCATTTGCTCAATAAATATGAGGAGTGCCTTTTCGCCATTACCCTTGTGCTGTGATGGCTTGTGTCCCCTGGCTGGCCTATCATATCTTCAGCACTCCATCGTGTTCCCTCCTAATCTGCGGGTTGGAGGCAGTGGGGAGCTGACAAGTCTCTTTCTGTGGAAGCTGGTATTTGATGGAATGAGAAGTCCCAGTTAACTAAAGTGTCCAGTCATTGTGAGGAGCACCAAACCAAGTGCAGCCTGGAAACTAAGCTCTCTTTGCCAGCCTTGACAACCAATGTGCTGTGTGACTTTGGAAAGTTACTTAAGTTCTCTGGGTCTCCATTTTGTCATTTTCCAAATCATGGGGAATTTTAAAAGTCTCTGAAGTTCCTTACAGCTCTATAATTCTACAGTGATAAGATTCAGAAAGCTTTAGGATAATACAGTGCATAAGGATCATCGTTATTCAATGCAATAAATGTTCATTGACGATTTTCTAGGTTAGAATATTAGAAAAGATACCATGAGAGAACAAAGGGCAAGGCAGGACCTCATCTCTGCACTCCCGTTTCCTCAGTCTAGTAGAGAGGAGGATGGCATAGGAATCATCAGCCATAACGCTTTCTCAAAATAAATGCTTTCTCACAGGTGCTTCACTCAAAAAAGTAGTCACGGGGAAGCAGCACAGGCCTGCATCAGTGTCCGCCTGATGCCTCTGCCACTGCACCCCAACCTGAGCCCATGGTCTGGCCCATAAGGGCCAGCAGCAGCTAAGGAGTTGAGGCTCTGGTTGGAAATCACAGGGTATGGAGTGACACAGAGTGACATCTTCCTGACAGATAATCAAGGGCTGCAAATTAATGCATTGGAGAAACTGGTTAACTGAGGGCAGGAATGGGGAGGGGAAACTACTTTCCTGATCTGCAGCTTACCTGGTCCAGGAACATGAATAGCCAGAGATCTAACAGCAATGAAGAAGACTATGACCAAACTGAGAGGAAGATGAGAACAAGGTGGAGGAGGAAGGCATCAACCCCAGGGACACGGAAGACTACTATGTAGGGATAAAGTGTTTTGTAGCAGCAGGGAGCTCATGTCTTTGACCCTGATGCCTACAGGGAGTCCAAGGGTGCCCTCAATGAGCGCAACCAGCCTTGTCTCTGCGCTAAAGGTCATGGATGCTCATCCCCCTCAGCTGCTGCCATCCTCCCAGGGCTGGATAGCTGAAGGCAGGGTTGACTCCTAAAAGAGGAGGAGGAAATACACATCAAATAAAGCACAGAGCAGGGCAGCAGGTCACAAAATAACTAAAGGATAAATCCACAACCACATCACTGCTGGAGTCGCCTTATCTCAGCTGCTGGAAAACCCTGTAGAGAACAGGTCAGTGGCTACACGGGTTCAGAAGTTTCACATTACCAAGGTGATCTCCTTTCCAAGCCAACAGACTGATGTTAACAAAACCTCTATTCTCCAGTCTCTGAAGCCATCAGTTCACTGAAGAAAGCACCACCGGCCTAACTCATGAAACACTGTGGTTGTGGATTTGTGCTGTTGATTACTGCATCAGGTACTGAAGACTGGCAACAGCAGCTAAAACATTTTCGTCTACACTTGGACCCCACTACCTCTCTGAGAAAATCTTACCTTGCCTGGCCTGCATCCTGAATTTCTCCCTCATTCCTGACCCTCACCTCCCATCCCTACTTGTGAATCTGGCATAGAATTGTGTGACACATTTACTATGTTCCTATATGAAAAAATGGGGAGCTTGACTCTCCAGAAGCTCTGGGGAGGTGATATACCACAAATGGTAACTAGCTAACTGTCCTTTAAGGGCCCATATTAAGTGAATGCCTGTGTGTTTCTATAGTGAACACAGACTATGGTAGACAGCCTAGACCTCTGCAGTGTCCTTCTTGGGAATCACTGACGAACATCAGCAAAGTCCTTTTAGACATGCATGTAACTAAGTGCCTCCTGAAGATCTGGAAACCATCTGAGGTGGCAAAACAAAGCCAGATTGGATAGAGGCCTGTAGATCATGTGGGGCTGTGTCTGGTGGGAGGGAAACAGTCCAAAGATCCTGTGAACTGGACTGAGGGCTCCCAGCAGCTTCTCTACAATAGGGTGCAAAGGTTAGATGACACAGGGAAAGAGGAAGGAAAGTCTGGTAAGATGGGCTGCACATGACTCTGACCCCATTTCTGGCTCTGTGAAAGCCCTCCCTGAACCATCTGTAGACTTGAGGGCACCAGCAGTCTCTGATGAACTTGATCTTATCACTTGTCCCCCCTTTCCCACCTTGCTCAGGCATACTTGCTTTCCCATCTCCCTAAAGAGATAAGAGGGGAGCACTTAACCTCAGGGCTTGTGTTTCCACTGATGGAGGCTCAAGCATGAACGTGACTGTTCAGAGACTGGCTGGGAAGTAAGAAGAGGGCAAACCTGGGAGCTGTGCCCAGTGAACCAGCAACACTTAAGGAGCTGGCAGACTAGGAGCAAAGGATCCAGTGGAACACTGATAAAGGTAACAGTGAAAATCTTAAAGTAAGTTCATAGTCACTTTCAGAGGAAACCCCACTCATGCATTCACTCAACTATTTCCTGGGAGCCGACTGTTTGGCATTCTCAGGCTACAGTCATGAACAAACTCCCTCTCCTGTAGAGCTTATATGCTAGTGGGGCCCCCAGAACACAGAGCCAGGGAGGCTCAGAGAGAGCTAAAGGGGGTGCTCTGAAGAGGGAGCAGGTGGTCAGTCACCAGCATTAGCCGCCATGGAGACCCATGTACAAAGTGGGACCCAGTGACTCTATCCCACTTAATGCTGAAATTTACATTAATTACATAATCAGTTAAGCTGTGGTCAAAACTATGCTGAAATTCTAATGGGGTATTTTTCATTTAAGGATTATAGGCAAAAAGGCTAACTGAAATCTTTGATGCAGTAGTGTAAGGGTCAACCTTTTGTATATTGTGACATTTGTTTATACATGTGATTGTCATTGTATTGAATTTGGCAAATGTTTTTACTTCAATATAATATTATGGAAAATTGTAAAACATACAGGAAAGTTTAAAATATTTTGTAATCAACATCCTTGTACCTACTGCTTAAAGTCTGTAACTGCCGATGTTTTGCTACATTTGCTTCATTCACACATTTATCCACTAATCCATTTGTTTAACAGCTTTGTGAAAGTCTAATTTCTATACTATATAATGTTTTTGAGGCTCAACATGTGACTGCAGATTGTATCAGTACTTCATTCCTTTTTATTGCCAAATAATATTCCATGTATAAATATACCATATGTTTACCCTTTCGTTAGCTGACAGATACTTGGGCTACTATGAATAATGTTACAATGAACATTCAAGTCCAAATCTTTATGTGAACATATGTTTTCATTTCTCTGGGATCCCTTATTATAAAGCTAAAAAAAGACTACAGTTTCAGAGATAAAAATATAAATAAATAAATAAATGATAGAGAATATTTTTAAAAACCTAAATATTTTATAAGCCATTTTTACTATCACTAGGAGAGAATCTACCTCAAAATCTGAGACTCATGGCAAGAAATGGAGAGAGAGAGAGAGACAGATTGCTCTAGTGTCATCAATTAAACCCCAGGATCTTGAATCTTGCTATGCCTTAAGCAAGATGCACCCTTGAGTTCCCAGTTATATGAGCTAAAATATTTCCCCTTTAGCTTAGTTTTTAATTAGGTTTCTGTCATAGCAAAAGGTTTCTGACTATGATACATCAATTCAAAATAAGAAAATTGACAAGAAAGAAGAATGTGCTATATATGGCACTAAAATGGTGTTTTAAATCTTATTTTCCTTAACTTCAGTTGAGGATGGTGGAAGTAGAAGGAGGTGGTTTATAGAAAGGGCTATGCAAAAATAAGGATACTGTGACTCTGCATGGCTAAAAGTGTACAGGCTGGAGGCCCGTGTGGTTACCAATGAGTAAAACTGGTCTGGTACTCACCAAAAATGGTTGTTATTCCTCACATCATGTTGCCAAACAAAGATCACCCCAGAAATATCAAGGCCACTGAGGAATGATGACTGCAAGAAACTACCTCTCAATGTCTAGTCAAAGTTCTCAGAACACTTATTAGAAAATACACACATTTCCTGCAGTAGCTGAGATGGGCGATGGTGGTAGGGAGGGAGAAGGAGTAGAGAGCACAACGTGAAAAACCAAGTCTAGTTAAGAAAAGCTACAAAGCATCACTTCTCACATAAAGAAAACAGAAGTACTTGCACTAACACTTCTAAAATGTGTGGAGTAAACAATGCTACTGCTCTTTCTTTAGGCACCTGGGCCTTGTATCAACTTTGATTATGCCGCTCTAGGGATTGCAAATCTCTAGCAAATTCAAAGGGCCAAGGCACCAGAAGCCTCCTCTTAAAAGTTAGTGACTTACCCACCTCCCTACCTCCTGGCCCGGCTCTTGAACCCAGACTAACTTGTTCAGCTTACAGACCCTCCCCTCCCTCCCCTCACAACCAACACTAATCATTCCAGTGATCTCTCTAGCCCTGCCACCTCCCTTGACCACTGGTTTCTCTTGCCTGTTACTAACTGAAATAGTTTCCTAAATCATCTCTCCGTGGGCACTCCTGAGGCCCTAGCAATCTCTTCTTCATGCCAACCAAAATGACTTTTTTGTGATTTTATTTTGAAATACTATCAAACTCAAAGTTGCAAGAATAGTACAAAGAATATATATATATATATATATATATACACACACACACACCCTTCATCAATCACACAATTGTTTACATTTTGCCCCTTTTGCTCATGCCCCCCTCACATGCACATGTGTACATTTTTTCCAAAATCACTTAAAAGTTGATAGCATAAATCATGCTCCATTACCTCTAAACTCCTCAGTATATGTTTCCCAAGACAGAGAAATTTTCTCACATAACCACAGTACAATTATAAAGTGATCATTTTAAAAGGCAGATCTACTCTTGTCACTATCTTCCTACCTTCTGCTCTTAAAACCAAAATCCTTAACCTGGCCTTCAAAATAAGCATGACCTAGTGTGCCTCTTTCTCTAGAGTGCACCCTTTGCTTTTGCTCAAGTCACACTGGTTGTCCTTGGCTGTAAGACCAGCCTTGTTCCTTCTCACCTTCAGGATTTGTCTGTGTAGGCTTTCTGCATAGGAACAAATACACCCTTGGTACCCAACTTCTTTCTCCTAGCTAACCTCTTATTGGTCAGGTATTGGTTTCCTCATCTGTTTACTAAAGTATGCAATTGCTTTCTAAATTGTTTTCACCATCAAATCATGAGCTCCTTAGGACAGGGACTCAATCTTTTTTGTTTGTCCCTGTGTCCCCCAGATCCTACAGCAGTGCTTGGTATATAGTAATATCCGTGCATTTTGACTTTGTGTATTCAGTTATTAGTGCATGCCCTGACATAATAGGTGTTCAATGAAAATGTATTGAGTGAATGAACTAATTACCATGTATTTATTGAATACTTAGTAAGTACCCAGGCTAAGCATGTATCACTAGGCATAATGATGGGTAAAATTTTAAATTTGAAGTTTGAAAATTTGAAGTCTTGAGTTTTTTACATGCAGTATTTTTTGAGAATTCAAGTCAGTTTGTAAACAATACTTCCATCTTGTTTCAAGTTACAATTTTCAAGATGAAGACTTGAACCAAAAGCAGTATCAGTTCAATGACTTTGTGGATATATATATAAACTTGATTTCCATAATTTTAGTATATATATGGATTTGGTTTTTATTAAAGCCAAGCATCTTGTTTTCAAATAAAAAAAGAAACTATACTTAAGGCAGAAAGGAGAGATTATTTAAAAATCCCTAGTTATCTTACATAAAGTTAACTGCAGTAGTTCTCAGAGTTCCAGTGTAGTTTGAATCCTTAATGAGGACAATATTATTTATAAACTTCCCTGTCTTATTTGACCATGAAATTATATTTTGTGGTTGGTATTTTTCCTAAATACTTATTAACATCTTGTGAAACTTGGGGATTTCATGGAACACCCACTAGGAAATTCTACATTAGAGTAGAAATTCTTTATCATTCTCAACTTCCCACGTACCTTGAAGTCATCAGTATGTGTTTCAACTATTTCACACAAAAACACACGTGCCAAATTAGTAGGTGATCCTGTCCCAGCTTGCATGAATGCCCATAACTAAGAATCAGACCTGGAGAATGTGGGGTTTGGTCTCACCTGACTGAGCAACATGGTGTGTGATTCCTTCTGTTTGCTTTATTTTAGGTCATGATAAAGGAGGGCCTACTTCCTGTCTCTGAACAATTTACATATAATAATGAATCAGTCTCCTTCAGTAAAGAAGGGTTTTGAAGTGTACTGAAAATTCACTTTACTGCATATTGCTATGGTCTGAATGCTTGTGTCCCTCTGAAATTCATATGTTAAATCCTAACTCAATGTAATAGGTATTTGGAGGTGGGGCCTTCGGGAGGTGATTAAGGCATGAAGGCAGAGCCCTCATGAATGAGATCGTTGTCTTTATAAGAGACCTCTCTTTCCTTCTGCCTTGGAAAATTATAGCTAGAAGACGCTGTCTATAAACCAAGAAGTGGGTTCTCACCGGACATCAAATCTGTTGGTACCTTGATCTTGGACTTCTCAGCCACCAAAACAATGAAAAATATATTTATGTTGTTTACAAACCACCTAGTCTGTGATACTCTGAAATAGCTGCCCAGACAAAGATACATAAGCTTGTGATTTTTGAAAGGGACCTACATCTTGTGGACTTATGGTGCAACAGGAATAGGATTCACCCTCCCATATGAAACAACTAAAAAAATATAGAGAAAGTGAGAAACAATGGTTCTTAAGATATTCAATATTAGGCAACAAAAGACAGTGACCCCAACTGTCCCTGTTTACTACCTGGGGAAAGTTTTTAGTCCACAGAGCAGGAAGGAGAGACTCAGGCTGAGCCCGGCAATATGTATGAGTTGGGAAGACTGAAGTGGGTCTGAGAAGACCACAGCAGCTACAGTTTGTACGTCAAAGTACAAGACAGAAGAGAGATACACAAGAGAGAATTCTGAATGTAAAGAGGGTTGCTGTGAAGTAGTCACTGAATACTGATAAGTGCATGAATGTGGAAAATTCTCTGAAGCTGGAGAAAAAACCACCCAAATGGATGACAGGGAATAATCTCTGGCACTCACATAGGGCCAGAAATAGTGGCTGTTACTAACAGTCAGAGTAGAAAACTTCAATATCTATGAAGCACTGGGCATTGCACTCAAAAGTGTACGTTGCTTCAGTTAGAAAAAAAAAAATTAACCCTAGAAAAAATGTTGCTCTGATTCCACCTAAACATCTTGAAAAGCAAAACCTAAGAGGTTCAAACCATTTCCAAGTAACTTAACTACATCCTAGTGAGGTACAGCAGGAACATGGCACAGGTATTAGGATTAATTTTTCCTGCCTATGATGAAAAATGCCAAGATATAAATAGTATAGTAAGAACAGGAAGGACTCCATCTTAAGACTAAGATTCCATTTTAAAAACCAGGGAGTTAAGAGGTAAGATTCCAAACGTATTTTATGGTTCTTAGCCAACAACTGACCCTACATTAAGGCAGGGCAAGCACCTTAAATGGTATGTTTCCATTATGTTTCCACTGCTTGAAGGTAACCACTCTCTTGGAGAAGAACAGGATCAAGAAACTCCTTGTGTTAAGTTTATCTTACAGAATATCTAGAGGACTGACTATGGATGGTGACATGATGTCTCTCACAAGAGACAGACATCATGAGACCATATGTCAAGCCTACACCTGCCCAGCCCTTTGCCCCATTCTTGAAATCTTTAAAAGACAGAATCCTAAGCCTTTAAGTGTACCTCTTCTCTGAGGTTGCACACAGTCCCCTTTCTTCAAGCGTGTACTTTGCCTTAAATAAAGCCATCTTTCTGCTCAACTTACTGCACTTTGCCTCTGCACTCTTCCAAGCTTCTTGGGAAGTTCCTGAGAGACCTTTTCCCCAGTGATAAGTGTCTTTGTGACTTTACTATTTCATTCAGTTTTCTAGACTTAAGCACAGTCTTCATTCTCTCTGTCCTACTTCAGACAAGCAGGGCAGGGCTACTGAGATGTCTGACCTGGGTTTGCAAGTTCCTGTCACCTGGGTGACCCAGATGAGATTGCAGCTATATGATCATGCTCTTTAGTATCCTGCCCCAAAATCTCCTTTCTTTGCCTTTGGGAAGTTCTCAGAACATAATCCCACTCCATGCAGTGCTCTGTGGCTCCCCAAGATCCTGGGATGGTGGGGGCCTAGTTCCCATGCTGTGCATATTAAACCCCGGCTTCAGTAGGTGGCCAGGGATCTGCTCTATGCCGAGCAGGAGTTCAATGTACTTTCCTTTTCTCCCTCTGTTCTTCCTTGCTCTCTACTGCATGTGTGGCTGCTGCCATTCACTATCACTCTCGCTTTAATGAATTCCTTCCTTATCTACACTCATTCCATTTGAGAATTTTTTCTCAGAGTCAAAAAATCCTCCCCATCCAGGTTGAGGTTTCACATAATACACCGGGAAAGATCTCCCCAAATGAAGCTGCCAGGCAACACTAGCAAATATAAAATTCACTATGTCTGCATCTAATAAAAAAATTACTGGGCATGCAAAGAGAAAGGACAACATGACCCATAATGAGGAGAAAAGTCAATCAATCAAAATGGACCCAGATGATGGAATTGGCAGACAGGACATTAAAACTTATTATTAGAACTCTATTCCATATATTCAAGAATACAGAGGAAACACTAAACAAGCAGAGACATGGAAAATATAGCAAGAGACCCAAATTTAACTTCTAGTGATGAAAACTAAATTTAAAGTCTGAGATGAAAAAAAAAAAACACTGGATAGAAGTAAGAACTACCTAGACAGTGCAGAAAAAAAAGAAATCTTAAAGATATAACAATATAAACTATCCAAATAAAATACATACCAAAAAAAAAAGACTAAAAAATAAAAATACAGAGGATCACTGAGTTGTGGGAGAGTTTCAAGACACCTAATATATATACAAGTATTTGGAGTCCCCAAAGAAGGAAAGAGAACAACAACAAAAAAAAAAAAAATTCAAGAAATAATGGGTTGAAATTTTTCCAAATTCAGTGAGAATTATAAACCCACAAACTGAAGCTCAATTAAGTCCAAGAGAAACATGAAGGACACAACACCAAGGCACATCATAAGCAAACTACTTAAAACTGTAAATATTTGGATGCTAAAAACCATGTTTCTAAAAAACTCATGAGTCAAAGAAGAAATAATAGAGAAATAATAAACTATTTTGAACAGAATTAAAATGATAACATATCAAAATTTGTGACATACAGATAAAACAGTACTTGTAAGTGAATTTATGGTACTAAATGCTTATATTAAAAAACAAGGGTTTCAAATCAATAACTTCAGTTTCCACCTTAAAAACTAGTAATGGAAGAGCAAATAAAATGCAAATTAAACAGAGAAAAGGAAATAATAACAAAAATCAATGAAATTGAGAAAACAAGCACAATACAGAAACTTAATGAAACTAAAAGCTTGATCTCTGCAGAGATCAATTAAATGAATAAATGTCTAGCCAAAGTGATCAGGAAAAAAAGTACAGAAGGGACAGATGACCAATATCAGAAAATTGAAAGGTGATATCACTTCAGATTCTATAGATATGAAAGGGAGAATAAGAGAATAATATGAATAACATTATGCCAGTATATCCAACAGCTTAGATGAAACTGACAGACTCTGAAAGACACAAATTGCCAAAGGTGACTCAAGAGCTAGATTACCTAAATTGCCTTATATCCATTAAATAAACAGAATTTTCGGTTAAAAAATATTCTAAGAAAACTACAGGTCCAGATGGCTTCACTAGTAAATTCTACAAAGGAAGATATCATATTAATTTTACACAAAGTCTTCCAGAAAATTACAAAGGAAAGAACACTTATCAACTTATTCTATGAGGACACTATTACTTTGATAGCAAAACTAGCAAAGACATTACAAGAAAGAAAAACTACAGATCCATATCTCTCATAACATACACTGCAAAAATTCTTAACAAAATGTTAGCAAGTCAAATAAATATATTTAAGGGATAATACATCATAATTAAGTGGGGTAATTATGTAAAAAATATTATAACTTGAAAATCAATGAAAATCACATTGTCTAAAAACAGAAAAATCACGTGATCACTTCAACAGAAACACAAATTCAATTGACAAAACCCAACATTCATTCTTCATTAAAACTTTCAGCAAACTAGGAATGGAAAAGAACTTCCTTAGCCTGGAAAAAGTACATTTTTGAAAACTCTACAGATCATGCTTAATGGTGAAGTACTGGATATTTTCCCCCTAAACCCAAAACAAGGCAAGGATGTTCACTTTTGCTGCTTCTATTCAGTATTGCACTGGAGATCCTATCCAGTACAATAAGGTAAGAAAAAACAATTCAAGGCATCAAAATTGAAATTGATAAAATGAAATTTGCTTTATTCATTAACATATGATTATCTATGTAGAAAAATTTGGTGGAATCCACAAAACCTTATTAGTACTAATGAGTGAATTTAGCAAGATTGCATGATTCAAGGCAGTACAAAAATATTGATTGTATTTCTATACACCAGCAACAACCAAAAATTGAAATTTTTATATTACCGTTTATAATAGCATCAAAAAAATATCTAATACTTAGGAATGAACCTGACAAAAGGGTATATAAGATCTTATCCTGAAAACTATAAAATATTGCTGAAATAAATGAAAAACAACCTAAATAAATTGAGAGATACATTAATCTGTCGTAACCAAAAACAAGTTAGTGTGTGGCGGGGAGCAAGGAGGTATGGAAGATAGGAATTATCAAGGTGCAAAAGGAAAAATTTGGTTCATTATCATAAGAAAATATAGAGAAACCAGAAAAAAAAAAAGCTTCAACTCCATTGCTTACTCTTCTCCTTCCTAAACCCTATCTGCTCTGTTAGCAGATTAGGCTTTTGCCAAAAATGACAACAATATGAACAAGGTCAGCAATCAACTCGCTGTACTCAACTTACTGAATAGAGTCTGGTGGAGGAACATTATCATTATAGGATTGACCTGATGCCCAACTTCCTCTCTGGAAAATCAACCATTCCTTATTGGAGAATAGGTGATGGTCCAGAGAATTTCGGACAACAGAACAGTGGTCTCAGGAATCATCATGGGGCTTGGCAAGACTAAAAACAATCCTGCTTTTGTTTGAACAACATTTTGCAGCCTAAAACTGATTACTTGATAGGAAGCAATGCTCCCCTATTATCCCTGGGGGGTCACATAAATCTGATAAGGTAGGAAATTCAGAAGGTTCAGAATATGAGGTACCTAAGTGGTAACTTGGCCTGGGTACATCAGCAAATGTTAATGCTTCTAGATGACTTCCCACTTTTCCCTTGGAAGGGCAGGAAGGAGCCTTTTCATTCACAGGTACTATGGGTTTCTGAGAAGACAACGGAACAGTGACTTTGCTCCTAATTGGAAAGGGGGAGGTTTTGAGGCATTGTGACAGGATTTCCCCTTTCTTCCCAACTATAGTCCATTTGGGCTTCTAAAAAAACTCTATTTTAATGTTATCAATGGCAGGAAACTCAAGGGGAGCTTGCACCCATCTTTCTTCTCTTACAGGATCCTAAAGATGAAGGAGGCCAGATGACATGTTTATTAGTGAGACTTATGTTCAAATGGGTTAATAATATTGATTTATGTTTCAAAAGAAAACAGACTTAAGCTTTTTTGGGCATTTTATTGCAGCAGTTTGGGACTTTTGAGAAAAGTAGCTGGATGGGGTCTGAGGTGGGAGTGGTGGGGAGCTGCTAAGGAGCATTCTGTTGGAGTGCCCACGGAAAGTGATAGAAGTGGAAAGGGAAAGAAGGCCACCAAATCTCCTCATTCTTTCCCATTTTTTACCAACTGCCATGAAAATGACTGCCACTGAATCCCCACTAAACTCTCCTAAACTGACATTGGAGTAAAGCAGTAAGCAGAAGATGAAGGGGCTGTGAGAACTGCAGTGAATATAAGGGAAGTGATGGTCCCTATTAAGAGATTTAGCTTAACTCAGATATGAGTTAGTCAGGGCTGCACAACTGGATTCTGGGCCTGCAAAGGGATGCTGCTTCTTGGTTCCTTAAACCGTTAGCTGTAAAGACCAACAAGGTTGAGTACTTCATTTGCTACTGTTTAATCTAAAAGGGTTAAATGATACTGCCAAAAAATAAGTTGGAGGCACTCAAGAGATTATTGAAGCAGGCGTAGGCCCTCACAGATATGTTCAGAGCTTAAGAAACAAAGACCTAGTCGGCCAGCTGCCTCATCTCTTCAAAGCCTACAAACACTGGGATGGACAAACATCACCTTAACAGTTTGTTTTCATTTGTTTCAGGTAACTTCATGAATGCACATTCAAGCATTTCTAAGATGTTTGATTTAAAATACTTACCAGACAACTCTAACATCTGTGTCATCTTCTATTGGAGTCCATTGATTTTCTTCTCTCATTCAAGTTGAGATGATGAATGATTTTTTATATTGTATTCTGAACATTTTGAGTGTTATGTTTTAAGAGTCTAGATCTTAACTGAAAGCTTTGTTTCAGTTGACCTACACTGAAACTGGACTAGTGATGGAAGGAACACACCAACTCTCTTCATTTTTACCACTGGGAGGAGATCGAAGTCCAGACACCTCCACTCAGTCTCCACTCACACCACATGGTGGAGCGGTCAGGGGATACTCATTAACACTAAGCTGTAAGTAGAAACTCAAGCTTCTTGGGTGGCCTCCACTGAGCTGTGAGGGTAGGAGTACAAGGAGGGATGTCTTATCACCACGAGATGGGATAGAAATACAGGCTTCCTACTTGGCTTCCTCAAACACCACCTCAGCATGACAAGGGGAAAGCACCTCATTACCTCTAGTCTGGGGTAGAGGTCTAGATGCTCTGCCTGGACATCTCAAACTTTTCCACAAAGTAAGGGTGTGACATGGTTTCTTCCATATTGTTTTCCTAGAGTGGAGCATTTATTGTCAAACAGTTTCTGTCTTGACAGACTATACCTTTCACAGTCATTTGATAAGAGAAAGCAGGCTTTTCTGGGGACTTTATTTGTGCTTATTGAAGTTTCTGGGTGGTAGGCTTCTCTAGCAATGTGTCTAGGATATGAAGGTGGCAACAACAACAAAAAATCCTAGAGAATTATCAAGTCATTTCTTAAATCCTGGGGTCCCTAAGCAGTCTACCTTCTTCTCCCCACCTTTCAGAGCCTTCTGTTTGTTTTATATGCAATGTCTAAAGTTTTTAGCTGTATTTAGTGGGAAGGCTAAGGAGAAATGTATTTACTCCATTTGTCCAGACTTGGAAGTCCTACAGTTTGTTTTTAAAAATACAGATTTCTGCCTTGAACCCATCTAGGAAATTCTGCTTCTACTGCATCAGCATGAAGCCCAGAACATACTGAAAAGGTTAAATCCAGAAAGAGGGAAGAGGACACTGTTTAAACTCCATGAATACAATAAAACTGAATGATATGGTTATAAAAATGACCACAATAATAAAAAGTGAAGCAAAGTCTCTTTTCAAATGATTGTCACATCCTATGACCTTTAGTTCTTACACCAGTTACAGAACAGAATCTAAGGTAAATGATGTGACTTGTCCAAAGTTATTTTGATAATCAACAAAATAGAAGGAACTAGAAACCAGCTTTTCTGTTATCTGGCTCATTTTTAGCCTATTTTAACTCTGGAATTCTTCTGTATTCACAGGTAGCTCAAGCACTCCAAATTTTCCTTTAGGTCAGTGGTCCTCCATCTGGCTATACATCAAAGTTGCCTGGAGAGCTTTAAAAAGAATGCTTATAACTGAGTTCCCTTCTGCACCCAGAGATTTCCATCTCTGTTCTAGGTAATGGCCTAGGCACCAGGATCTTATTTAATCTCCCTAGATGATCCTAATGTGCAGCCAAGGATGAGAACCACTGTATACATGTCTTTTACCTCAAACAATTGTAATCTCTTTCAAAGAAAAATCCAATGGACTGTGCTAATAGCAACAAGGAGAAACAGCTGAATTTAAAATGTCTTCCAGGCCCCCCTTTTGCTAACCCTCTGTCACTATTATGTGATGCTAAGTTGACAAGTCCTGTCTCAAAAGCATTTCTAAGGATGAAAAGGTTCAGAGGGTATTAATATTAAAAGGAGATGACAAGACAAAGGAGTTGTAATGAGTATGCCACCGAGTTTGCTGCAAAATGAATTTGCAGCTGGCAAATCAAGGGGGTGTCTGGAGCAGGGCTGGACTGTCCTGGCATCTTCCAATTTTGTTACTATATGAATGTTTCCACTGAGAGTCTCAAATTAACATTTTAAGTTACAAAAACAGGAACACAGCAGCGATTGGGAGCACAATACTGACATCAAGTGGAATGAAACCTAAATGGCACTTTAATGTCCCTGCAGTGGTGAGAGCCACAGGTTCCAATGGAAAAGAATGCCGCGTTCAAAACACAGCTGTTCAGCTTCGAAGATGCTTAGAAGAAACAAGTGTACTGAGCTCTTTATCTGTAATAAGTTTTGATGTAAAAGATAGTGGTGACTAATGAGAGAATACTTATTTTCAGGTCAATGTCCTACAAGGTCATCATGTCCATAAATTTCCAACTCTAAGTGTATAAGTGTGAAGTTAATAATCTTTAGGTTATAATCTGAATTTTCTCCTGAAAAACAAGTTCTGAAGAAACTGTCAATAATATGCTTTAAATGGAAATAAATTTTTACCAAAATATTTAAAAGAGAGTTTTATAATTTGGTTTCCCAAAATTTGGGAACTCATTTCTGGGTTCAGTGTTTCTAAATAGATGCTGAAGAGCAGAAAATAAAAGTTCTCTGAAGGGGAAGATGAGCTCAGGTGCTTCTAAGGCAAACACTGAAGGCTGCAAGCCCTCCCCAGCATGTTTCCCCAGATCCTTCATTTGTCATCCCGACGTGCTCATTTACCTGCATGTGCTAAGAGAAGGATGGAAATGGTGGGAGACTTGAAAAGTGATTGTATGAGCTTTTAAAATCACTCTAAAAGGCTGTCTCTATCTCTCTGCATCAGATTTATCCCAGACTATTGCTTGGTGCCCATTGCATGGGAAATATTCTATGGCCAATACAGTCTCCCAAAATTCTTTTAACCAAAGCCCTGTATGAATTTTTACCCTAGGACAACTTGAGTGCACAACACAGAAGTGGGGGAAATGTGGTCACAGCCATAACAAACTTTATAGGCAAAGAGGGTGCCTAAGAGCACAACTTGGAAAGCCAGGAAGGGAACAGCAGGTAGAACAGGAATGACCAAGGCCCTCAATAAGAAAAGGCTGCTGCTAGGAGCTCTCCTTACCCAGAAGTTGGATACTCTCATCAGTCTGGATCAAAAAAGCAACGTATTATGAAAAAAGGGCAAGGCTTCTTACAAAAAACATGACACTAAACAGAAACTGAACACGGAAAATAGTCTGTTCTCACAATCTGCTAAGGCCTTGCTCCAGACCAGTTGAATCTGTCTCTGAGGACCTACAGACCAGGTGAGTCTGAGTCTCCGGGGACTTACAGCAATGTCTGACAACTTCTCATAATAAGAATCACCTGGGTCCTTGCTAAATATAGAAATTCCCAGGCCAGCTAGGGCCTTCCTAGACCTGCTGAATCAGAATCTCCAGGGCCTGGGAGACTGTATGTTTCCTATTGCCCCAGCTGGTCTAGAGTGGAAGACAGACATTTACTGTATAATTATATAAATATCTAGGGCACAACAAAAAGAACAAGGAACTATGGGGGCACCTAACAGTCTGAGGACTCCAGGAAGGCTCCCCAAAAAAGGATCTTTTGAACAATCATCTAAAGATGAGCAAAATTTAATTAGGTACAGGATGGGGAGGGAGGACATATATATTTCAGATATGCAGGGGAAAAAATATTTAAAAAACACTAGGTAGCTTACAGTCTAACAGTAAAAGTAGAACACATATCTCAAACATTGGAAAACAGGGTAATGTGTTTTAAGCATCATGGAGCAAGAGGCTGTGCAAAATGCAAGAACAATTCAGTCAGAACAGAAATTGGGAAAGCTGAGGGTGTGGGTGCTGACAGACTGTCTTGTCAGTGGGTTTCAAGCCCAGACAAGTTCAATATGGATTCAGTGTGAACAAAGAAATTAACAGCAAAACATTCTTGGGGTGAAAGGGTGATACCCAACTTTATTTCCAGGTGGCAGTTCAGTCACTAGAATCCTGTTCACTCAGAGCAAGTCTGCATGCAGCAAGCTGGTCTCTGCCTCTGGGCCCCTCTGTCCGCACAGCCATCCTCTGGGCCTCTGTCCTCGGTGCTGCCACCACTCCAGCCTCTGCTCTGCTCTCCCACAGCCTTGCAGCCCTGCCACCATGTCGTGCCCAGAGCACTGGACAGAGCTCTTTATATAGAGTCAACGGCCATGTATTGCCCACAGGTGTGCAGTGAGCTAGACAACCAGGGCCAGGTGAGAATCCTGGTCACAGGAACTCTCATTTTATCCACATGGATTCATCAGAGATTTAGACTTTGTGAGTAGACGGGAAAGGGAGGTAAGACAGGTGAGCCCCAGGTCTGCCTATGAGAGGGAGGCACAAAGTGTGAAGGAAAGAGGGCAAAGAAGTATTAGGGCTTCAAAAATTAAGCTAAGGGGTTTTTTTTCTCCTGAGTATTGTATCACCTTGACTCTCCTTTTCTGGTGTAGCCCTTGGAATAGTTTTGCCTATTATCAATATCCCTACTTAAAGTCTTTGTATGTCAGTACATTTTATGGTCACTTGAAAAGATTCAGTTATGACAGATCTCTCACCAACTGTCTTCAGTTTCCCAAGAAGCAATAAATTATAGATAGACTATATAGGTGTATGTGCACCCATAGAAAAGCAGTGATACAAATGGCATTTGCTAGTTATTTTCCATTGTTCCTTGTATTTAATTTAGCTTAAATTAAATATGATGTTATTTTCAAGTTAGTATTCTCAAAGGCAAACTGTATTAGATTGAGGCTTTTCATTTAGAAAACCATAATATTCTCATTACCATTTCAATGTCCATTTGGTTATTAAAAGTGGTAATTCATGCTCAGGGTCAGCCCTGAATCAAGGCCAATAATGAGAGAGGAAAGCATTCTTCAGCCTTCTAGGCCTCAGCTGCTAACCTCATCTAACCTTGACACAGTGAGTGTCTATCTGCTCATGTGCTTGGGCCAGACACATAGATGCTACCCAAGTTACCCAGAGTATGGTGCTGCTTGCAATAGATTTTATGACTTTAATGGTTCTCTTGTTGCAGTTTAATTTAAGCAGAATGAATAACTATTGGCTTGAAACCATACTGACTTGTCTGGCTTTTATTTCAAGAACAGATTCATTCAGGAAAAAGGGGTTCGGTTTAGGCACTGATACCACGTCTCGTGTAACTAGAAAATACCCAGTGACTGATGTGGATCTTAGGACCAACTGCTCCCTCTGTTCCTCTTTGGGCCATCTGCTCTCTCTCATGGTGTCACTGTTTCTATTTATGTGACCTATCTCCACTCTGCCTCCTCCAGCCTTTGCAGCTCACTGACTTTCAGCTTCCTCAGCTCAGCCATGCTCAGAGCCCACCCTGGCCACAACCTCTTCACAATCCTTTTGAAGTTCCAGCTCCTGGTTAAAGGTTCCACTGTCCTGTCTTCTAGGTACAAATTGTTGAGAGAGAGAATATGATTGACTCAGCTCAGCTCATCATACCAAAGAAGTGAATGCCAGACTTGACTAATAATCAAATTACTGAATTTAGCAATTAGCTCTGCACTTGCACAGAACACTCAGAGGCCTAGAACAGGGTGCTCTAAACCCTTTAGGCTGCCAGAGGTTAACTCTTCAATTGCTGGCTTGTGGGAATTTGAGGGGTGAGAGAGGGCTTCAGACAGTTCAGTTGAAGGGCACTAAGTAGGTTCAAGGAAGTCATGATTTCCAACTGACACAGAAAGATTTCAGTATTTTAATAGTTAATATGGCCATACCCTTATATACCACTGAAAACTGTGAATCCCTGGGGGTGAGGAGGGACAGAGACATGATATATACAATATCACCACCTTAGAAAATGGTCTGAATTTAGCAGGCATTTAAGGCTCTTGAAAGGGTTATGAACCTTGAGGGCAGTAAAAGTGTTTATTTCTCATTCAACTTCCCAAAGAACTAGTCTTGCTTTCCTAGAGAGGGGAACAATCAGTCGTGCAATACTGTCAACTGACTGGTAAGTGAGGGCTTCCCTGGGTACAAGCCCTGGCTTTGCACACACCTAACTACGGGGTTGGACCCAGGGTCTTACTTTCTTCAACTTTGAAATGATGAGTTTGTACAGGGTAAACTCTGGAATCCGCTTCCTACTTCAGAATCTTCTCACATTCAGGAGCTTATTTTACAATTTGTGAGCACACAGACACTGCCAACTTCAGGAGGCGAAGGAGCGGCAGGAAACTATCCTTATTCAGCACAGCAATGAAGGAAATAGGCTCTGGGATCAATCTTAACCCGGCCAGCTGCAGTTTCTACAAACTTGGACACATTACTCATAGCCTCTCTGCCTCCATTTTCTCATCTATAAAATGGGAATAATAAGAAAACGTCACAGAATTGTAGGAAAGAGTAAATAAGAAAATCCACGTAAACTGTTTAAATCAGTGCCTAGCACACAAAACACAATAAATGTTAGCCAATATCATTATTGGAAGCTATACTAGGAATTTTTCATTATGTATCATTTTGATTATTTCAACATCTGTGTAAATACTATTAATCCCATATTATCAATGGGAAAATTTAAAGTTGAGACAGACTTTAGTTCACCTAAATCAAGGATCAGTAAACTTTTTCTTAAAGGGCCTACCTACTAGTAAACATTTCAGGCTTGGCAGGCTATACATCTCTGTCACAACTACTCAGCTCAGCCATGAGAGCTGAAAATAGCAATGGACAATAGCAAATGAATGGGCAAGCCTGCTTCAATAAAACTTTGTTTACCAAAACAGGCTGGCTTGACCTTGGCAGTCAGCAGTCATTTGCCAGAGAGCCTAAAGTCACATGGCAAACAATTGGCAGTCAGGATTTAAACCCAAGAAAACCCAGTCTCTACCCACTACACCACAGATGTTCTAATTCTTCCTTTAGTCATGGAAACATGTTTTGCAAATAAAATTTTATGTAGACTCCAACAGATAAATTACAGCTAGAAATACATTCATAGTCTCCTCTTAACCATTCCAACTATTGTCCTTGAATAAGTCAGTAGTTCCCAAACCATGTGGGTTTATTAAAAATGCAGACCTTAATGTCCCTACTTCCAAAGCCTCTAGTTCAGGTGGATTGGGTGGTGCCAAATGATATGCATTATTTATAAGCTAACCAGCTGATCTGACTTAGGGAGTCCTCAGAAGGCTCTTTGAAAAACATGGATATAGGATATTCCAATAAAGGAAAAGGTATTTAATTCTTAAGGCTGATTTTATTGAAGATAGGAGCATGAAACTCAGAACCTGAGTTTCACTGATTTCCTAATTTTGCATTGGATTTCAGTCAGAGATTAATCTGTTTCTGTATAATCAGTGCACTTGCCTAAACACTTGTCAACTGCCTTGAAAAGCAATGAGTCTCTCATATCTATTGTCACAGATTTCCCTGGTACCTGAACTTACTAGTGTGAAATATAGAATTTATCCTTAATCCTGCTGTGACTCTAACAGGAAGCTAGAACAGTAGAGTAATAATTACATTAGGACATTAGGATAAAAGATTGATGATAGGAAATTATTCCATAAACTGGCTCTTGAAAGGAACGTCCAAGTGTCTGGCACACCTGCAGAGAGTAAAGGCTATATTAAGCCATATGACAAAGATACCAAATGAGTGTCTGCTCCACACAGTCATTGACAGCTCAGTGCAAGAAGGGCTTAAACAGGAGGCCAGGCAAGCAGATACCTGAGAAGCCTAAGCTGGTATCTAGTTCTGTTTCTAAAAGACTACTGTTAGCTAATAAGCAAAGCATAGACATTAAATTTTAATATCACTGTAAGTAGTGGAATGTCTCATAAAACTTGAAAATTATGTGCATGCTGGGCCCACAGAGAACAGTCTGCACATTTCTGAGCTGTAAATTTGCCTACTTGGAACACCAGTAAGAAGGGCTGGACTTTACTTTGGCTGGCCTTCCTCTTCCTTGGCTTCTGTGAAGCCACCTTCAGGAAAGATTCTCCAACAGCACTGAGTGCCCACAGCTGGCTTTTCCCCTACATCTGGAGCTGCTAAAGACAGACCCATTAAATAACCACTCCCCAGAAACTAAAAGCTAGGAACGGCCTGGGGATCCTGCCTGCGAAAGTCTCAGCCAATGTCCTTTGCTGAACCTTCCCACCCTGCTTGAACTTAAAGAGGGACAGCTCCACACTTGGTTAAAAGGCTCTTGGCTCTCCCAGAAAGCTCTCAGGTTACCTTTAGGGCTGCTTCAGGTGATCAAATGGAAGCACACTTGTTTGGAAGTTGGCCTAAATTGATAATGCCAGCAACTACAATTTACTGGAGGCCTGCCATATGTCAGGCTATCAAGCTCCTCACACAATTTTTGTGCACTTGACAGCTGGAGCACTGATGTAGCTCACAAACCAGTACACAGTCACTTACCTTCCTTAGCACTGGTTTTCTTTCCTGAAAACACAAGGGAGTTACTAGTAATCACTTCTACTTTCTGAGCACATACTGTCTCTAATCCTCACAACAGCTCTGAAAGGCAGATACTCAGATTGCCATTGTACAGATCAGGAAACCAAGGCCAGAACATTAAGAGAGCTTCCCCGTTTCTAAGTCAGTAAGCAGTCCATCCAGGAAGCAGATCTTTCCTGCATGGGAGTAAGATAATACCTTTTCCTCTCCACCATCTTGCCTCCCTCAGGTGAGCTCAGGGATCTTTCAGTTCTTAGTCAACAAATGGCTTGACCCAATTGCTTACTGTATGGACATACTAACCAGCAGCGTTGCATGACCTACTCCCAGTCACCCGGGAGACTCCCTTGTTCTTGCTCAGCATGTCACCTGCCTCAGCGCATCCATCTGTCCACCTCTGTGAGGTGCCAGACTCTTCAGACCTCAGACCAGCTGCTTGTTAGCTGACCTACGACATGCTCTCTGGAGCTTCACCATGACCAGCGCAGCACTGATTACTGGTCACATCTGCTCCTCTGCAGGAAGACCCACCCTCCCTTGAAAACTCCCCAGGAAGAGGCCTGCCCTTTCCCATCCCTCTTTAGATGCCAGGGCACTCATAAAGTATTAAGATGGTCAGAGCCAGCTCCATACAATTTATCACATCTGATTCATTTCTAGTGATGGGAAAACACTGGCACATTTGAAGCTCTGGCACATGTCATCTACCTCAAATTTTCATATTACAGTGGGTCATTTTCAAGTCCAGAAAGGGAAAGTCCATTTGTTTTCCTCTCATGGTCAGAATATCTCTGCAACGGTTGCCCTGTTTCTTGAAATTAAATGTTATCCCACTGTATTATATTCTACATTATCATTTATTATTTACACTCAACAACAACAAAAACCTACATCATGTCCTATATCTCTAGAAAGCCTAATAGAATTATAAAGGCTTAAAGAGAAGATGAGATTTAAGAGGGAGAAAAACAGACAGAAAGGAAGATGAAAAGCAGAAAGGAGAAAATACAGGAAGACTCTTGAATCAGTTTTCCTCAATTTACGAATAGAGTTAATAAAAATTCTTCAATAGTAACAGTAAAATAACTACCACTTATTGTGAATATATTATGCATTAGGCACTCTTCTCCATTCTCCAGCTCTGGCTTTATTAAATCCTTCCAACTCTAATGAGGTCAGCCCCAAAAGAAGGAAGGTGAGAGAGACTTAGTGAATGAACAACTTATCCAAGTCAGTAAGTGATAAGACTAAGATCCAAACTCTGACCTAGAGCCTACACACATCAGCCTGACGTGACAGGAACCAGGAACTTTGTCTTCCTTGACCATGAATTTCCATAGGTGCCCAAGGTGTCAGTTTTGACATGCCCATGCTGGGCCCAAAGCCCAGAAACAGCAGTGAGACTCTCAGCAGGAGAGATCTGATCTGGCATAGCTTAACTAAAAAGGTGACACTCCCTTGCCTCTTGGATTCTCCTGTTACCGTGGATGCTTTGGAAACAGTGAACACTGTTAACTCCTGCCCTCCCCCCCTAGAAAAACCCCTTCTCTAGTTCCACATTAGCTGGTTTCTCATTATGTAAACAGCCTGAGCCATCTTCATTCAATTTATTGCTACATTAGTCCCAAACCTGGCTAGAGAAATACATTAACGTTTAATAGCATGCCTTTGACAATTTGTAGAAGTCAGTCCCTGCTCCCTTCTTAAATTTATCCTTGTGAATCAGAGAGCAGTGGGGGGAAACAGCAAATTAAACCTAGTGTCCTTCTGCAGCTGAGAGAAAGAATGGAATGTGAAATTCTTGGGAGAACTTTAAAAATATATTTAATGTCTAATCATCTGCTGGAAGTATATAGTAATAAACAGTAACTTGTTGGCAGTGTCCTGGTACTGCCCATGCCTTTTCTCAAAATCCTGGCAATGGTAATAACTACATCAGAGAAGAGGAGAGACTTAACTTACATTATTTGGGAGTTACTCTTCCTGATCACAGCCCTGCTTTCTAAATAGTCACTTCTATTATAATAGAGATTTTTTTAGTGTAATTCTCCACTTCTTTGATAAAAATCCACTTCTAAATAATAGAGAGCAATTTAGGTTTTATTCATTGCTGTAATAGATCTGAAAATTCAGAATATAATCACAAGGAGAACCTTGAGAACCAATCTGATTTTTAGTCAACATCATTATCATCACCATCAACAAATATTTACTGAGCATATAGGACACTAGATGCTGGGAATGCAAAGAATCCTGCTTCCTGCTTCCATGGGGCTTTAATAGAGAGAAAAATAATAACACATTAGAATTCGCTCAAAATAAAAGGTGTTATAGAAGAGAGAGGCCGGGACAGCAAAGGAAGCCAGGAAGAGGAGGCAGCATGGGCAAGCACGCAGAGGGCAGAACTCAGAGAATGAAGTAGAACAGAGACGTGCGACACGCATCATGATTAACCTTCCCTGCCTGTGATGAAAATGCCAAGATATAAATAGTATATTAACAGGAGGGACTCCATCTTTAGGCTAAGATTCCATTTAAAAAAACAGGGAATTAGGAGGTAAGATTCCTAATATATTTTATGGTGATTAGCCAACAATTGACCAGCAACAGTCTTCAAGATGCTTAGGCAAAAAACTCTGGAGTCATTCTTCTCTCAGTGAAAAAGAGCTAAAGACTTACAGGGAGGATCACAGCCTCAGCAAAAGTCACAGGATAGGACTGTGCATGATATGGGGAGCAGATAGGGAAAAACATGTTTAGAATGTGGTGGAAAGTTTACATTAATACACAATTGGAACTGGTTGAGTTTTAAAGCACTGAAGAGCTATTTTGAGATAAATACTGTCTAGATTATCAGGGAAGATTATCACAAGATAAGAATCCTAAACAGAAAGAATAGTATATGATATCGATGATTGTACACAAAAAGAGCAAGAGACTAGCTCTTCATCTCATCAGCAAGAATGAAGACCATTCTCAGCAACCAGACTATCGACATTCCAGAAAATGTCAACATCACTCTGAAGGGACACACAGTTATTATGAAGGACCCCAGGGGAACCCTGCAGAGGGACTTCAATCAGATCACTGTAGAACTCAATCTCCTTGGAAATAAAAAGAAGAGGCTCCAGTTGACAAAGGGTGGTGAAATAGGAAGGAACTGGCTTCCGTTTGCACTATCTGTAGTCACACACAGAACACAATCAAGGGTGTTACACTGGGCTTCCCTTACAAGATGAGTTCTGTGTATGCTTACTTCCCCAGCAATGTCATTACTCAGGAGAATGATTCTCTTGCTGAAATCAGAAATTTCTTGGGCTAAAAATACATCTTTAGGGTGTGGATGAGGCCAGGCATTGCATTCAGTATCTCAAGCTGAGAAAGATGAGTTGAGTCTTAAAGGATATGACATTGAATTTGTATCAAATTCAGCTGCTTTGACTGAGCAAGCCACAACAGTTGAAAATAAAGATACCAGAAAATTTGGGGATGGTATCTATGCCTCTGAAAAACAAACAGTTCAGCAGGCTGAAGACTGAGATCTAAGTTGTATAGCTACAGAAACTGCAAGATGCCAGATGATTCCTTAGACTTATTTGTGGTATTTTAAAAATATAATAAAAACCTTATTGATTTGGGGGGCAAAGAGAAAGACTAGCAGAATATGAATAATAGTTACCTCTGGTAGATTGAATTACAGGTGATTTTAGTTATCTTCCTTTACTTTTCTGTTTCTCAAATTCCTTTAATAAGCATGAACTAATTTTACAACTGGAAAAAAAATGGTTTTTCAAGTTGCTTTTGATTTCTAAAGTACTGAAAGATAAAGTCCTCTTTATTCTCTGTATGAAATGACTCTTGAATGAATGCCATATATATTTATAAATAAGCAAAGATGGGAGAAGAGTTGCAAGAGAAAAAAATGATTTCAGGACCTCTCCAAGAAGTGACTTTTGAGCTAGACCTAAATAACTGTATGAGCTGGCCATAGAAGGGGAAGCATTTTCTAAATTTTCCAGGAAGAAGGAATAACAAGTACAAGGCTCCACAGAGGAAAAAACGTAAAGTGTTTGATGCTCAGTGAGCATACACAATCCGATATACAATCTCCTTCTGCTGTGTGGAAAGCCACCACCTAAGCCACCAATAGCTTCTGGAAGCACACAGACTCATGTATGACAAAGATTGAATATGGATTAGAGCACGACGTCAAAACTCCAACATTACTTCTCTGAAAACAGTTACACACCAAAGAGAGAAGTAGAAGCTATTCAATGCTATCAAGTGTCCTTTGGGTGCTAAAGCACTGCTGGGGGCAGACACTGTGAAACATGGCATAAAAGAAACAGAAAGGATGAATAAACTTTTCCTCTTAAAGTTTATGAATTTACAGGTAAGGGAGGACAAAAACAAAGGTATATATAAATGTGTCTGCTCACAGGCTTAAGCACTGACATGAACACACACTCTGATTAATCAGAGGCTGATGTACTTACTGCAACTTCATCAAGAATTATAGCTCTAGTAAATTATACTCAAAAATCCAAATCTGTGGTTGTATAATTACAAGATCAGGAAATGATCACAGTTAAATATATTAATGCAAAAATGGAAGCCAGTTTCACATGCCCACCTTTAGCCTTCATATTTATATAATGGCATGTCACTCTGAATGATAGGATCATTGGTATATTTTATTCTAGAGTTGGATTTACCCAGCACCAAAAAGAAAAGGCCATCTAAACGATAGGCTAAATTTTCACTTGTCACACATCTATTCTGAATGACAGAAAAGAGGCAAATACAAGAAACTTGCTTTCTAGGGAGCTATTAAAGACAAATTTGACATCAGAATAAACCAAAGACAGAATTGAAAGAATTTCAAATTATTAGGTGTCACCTGCAAGCTTGTTAAATGTAAACCTAAACTCTTAGAATACAGCAAATGAAAAAACTTAGGTAATTATGGCATTGTTTCTAAATTTAAGAACTATTTAGTACCAATAATTCATTAGATTCTCAAAAATTTTACTTATTCCTTAATAAAACCAAAGAATGAAAGTAATAACCAAATTTGGTAGATCTTTTATTCTATATGATTTATACTTATTGAATTTCAACATTTTCAACAAATGAATAATCAGTTAATAACTTTTCTTTCTCATGATCAAGCTATGATTGCTAATTTTACTTTTCATGTTTTCACTCATTATCAGGAAGAATAAGAATTTATCAACTTATCCAATTGCCAAAAACCTGCAGCTAATGTATTAATGGTACTGGGAAGATTTCCTTCCTTCCTGAAAAATGAGTGCCACACAGATTTCAAGGGCTGGAAGATCTAAATAGTCCATTCTTCTCTCGTGTGGGAGCTGCTAACGAAGAAATCGATGCAGGGTAATGGTTAAGAACCCAAGGACTGGAGTCAGATATTGAATTTTAAGCCCAGCTATTCTGTGTACTTGGAGCGGAACCCTGGTGCATTACTTAAATTCCCTCAGATATAAAATGGGAATTCTAAAACTCAATGCATAGAAATGAAGTGAAATAAAGTATCTTGAGTTGTGGGCACTGTTCCAGACATAGAGCACATGTTCTAAATTGGCTATGAGGATTATTCAAGAAACTCTCGTATTCTCTGTATAGTTTACCATTACTACTGCCTTCTCTAGGCTACCCAACTCTTAAAATGTACTCATTACTTGTTTCTTTGAGTATGCCTTCATTTATTCAACAATTGTTTATTGAACAATTATTCACAGTAGATGTTCACCCAAGTGTTAAAGATATAGCTATAAACAAGATAAATGAATTCTCTGCCCTTATGGGTTTATAGCCTACTTAGGGTTAAAGACAATATGATATCTGTCTTGGTGTGAGACATTTAGGTTACAATTGTATCCTTTAGCACAGGGTAAGTTGAAACCTGGACTTGAGGGCCAGAGAAGGCTTTCTTGTGGGCAATATATTTAAGTTGCAAATAAAAGAGGAAACAGCAATAACTAGGAGAAGAAAAGAAGAATAGCATTTCAGGAGTAAAAAATCAGTATCAGCAAAAGCCTATGGATGAAAGACATTGATGCAGCATTCACAATGGTGAAAGTACAAGGATGTGGGAGATAGCAGGGCCCAATCATAAAAACACCTATTGCTTTTCTACCCAGTAAACCACCCACCTACCTCCCACTCTACCTGAATCATCTCCATAGGAACTGCCACGTTTTTACCAGCTCCCACCCCTTCTCTACAGTTGATTGGTTCAGGAGTGGGCACCTGACCTAAGCTGCATTAACCACCACCTTGCCTAGGATTGTTGGCCTTTGAGGTGACAAGAGTGGTGTTATTCTTTCTCTGCTGAATGGAGCAGTAAGATAAAAACTCAGAAGCCACCAGCTCTTGTTTTATGCCATGTGGAGAAAGTCAGTCTATGGAAAGAGAAAAGGATGAGAACTCAGAATCAGAGATGGGAGGCAGAACTCAAGTTCTGACTGTGTTCTAGTCTGTGTTTCCAGCTATTACTCCCTAAAAGGAGTTACTTTCTAAGGGATGTATTTCCTACATCCACATGGCTTGCTTTTCCCATGAGTGTCCCAGTATCCTACCAATAAATTCCTCTTTTTTACTTAACCTAGTTTGAATTGGGTTTTTATCAGAAACATTTTTTTTTAATCTTAACAGTTGATTTCAGTCTTTTTAGATCTAGTTTTTTCATTCAGTTCTCTATTTCATCTTGTCGCATTTTGTGTTAAGTTCATGGATACTTCTTGTTCAATAATGGAAGTAAAATAATAGACAATAGAAGAAACCTTCCATCCAGCCTGACTTAAAAGAGTAATAGAGATCAGAACCAATCTCCACTCCCCATCCCCTGAGAAAATTTCTTAGGGTGCAGCATATTAGTTTATGTAGAGCTGGCAATTAAAGCTATTTCCATAATTCTCTGAGTTTTTGATATATGAATTGGTTACAAGAAACTACACATTGATTAGAAGGATCTCTGACAGACTGTACAGTATTGATATCAGTCACCATAAATTACAAACTTTGACAAATGAATCTTGTTGGGAAAAGACTGAGAAATACACCTTGAGAGCTTGAAGTCCTGATAGGTTTGGGGTTTTAAGTATTCAGAACCTTGATTAATGAATTTGCCTTACTTTTATGGCCTTAATTTTGCAGATAAAGATCTGTAAAAATTAATTTTGCATAATGCTTCACAACTAATTGCTTCAATCCCATCACAATTCATTTAGAGAAGTAAGGGGAAGGTGAAAGTTTACAGATTCCCTATCATGTGGCAGGTACCCCATTTAAGGCCTTCAAACATATTATTTTTAATCCTAATAGTTCATTTTTTGAGGAGGAAACTGAAGTTCAAAGATGCTGATGTGCTTGCTAAAGGTCATTGAAGTATTTAAGTGGGAACATAAAGTCTTTTAGATTCCAAAGCCAACACTTGGAAGTAATAAAGTCCTAGTCATTCTGCAATTTCAATTTACCAATCATCATTCAAAATAAATGGTTCAGCAGCAGGCCTTGAAAATACTAAAAATAAAGATGGTATAGTATTCTTCAGTAGAATAGAAAGACTAAAATTGTATAATTTGGGGTGGCTTATTAAAAGCCATCAACAAATCAGAACAGATAGACCCAAAATGAAGTAAATATTAAATTAGCTAATGTGACTTTTTAAAATGGAGATGTTGGGGTAGAGGGAGAAATATTGTTGATGATAGTGTTTTGATTTTTACTTTTTTATTTTTGTTACTTGCTTTGTTTTAGGTTTTAAGTTGTATTACATCTGCTTTAGGGACAAAGATTTGATACTAACAAACTACAAGAACAAATGTGTTCATTCAGCTTCTATTTTACTTCCATCTGTTCTGTCTAAAAGCATTGTTGTCACACTAAGAAAGGCGAAACTAATATTGCTACAAGGGGATTGAAACCATAGATAGATAAGGAGGTTGTAAATGGGAATCTAGGTGCTCTAAATGAATTTCAAGCTGGACAAAGAACAAGTTCAGGGGATTGCAGACAGTATTGCTTTTGGTAATCATTGTGGAATCAGAGAGAAGGAAAGTGTAATTATAATCCCAATTCTCACAAATTACAAGAAGAAAGTAGATTCTATAAAGCTCTAAGTTTAGATATTCAAAGAGATATAGAAGCTTAATGCAATCTACCAGTGGTTCTATAGGACATGTGACCGACTGGGACGTGACAGAAGAAGTCGAACCCATTCCTTTTCCTCCAATTAACTTCACTTCTGTGCTTCATTAGGGTAAAGAGGGCAAGGATTGGATGTTCACTCGCTGTCTGAACAAAGAGCAGGGATTTGGAGTAAAAATTCATAAAATAGCCCGGACGGGGCACCCGAAACTCTGGGAATTTAAATGATTACAATCATTTATTCCCAATCCTTTATCTTTAAGTACAGAGTAGATGAAGCCCTTGAAAAATCAAGTTTTTATTCATGTATGTATCCCCTCCACTATAGATAGATAGTTGGTAGGTAGATAGAGATAGATAGGTATACACACACATACACATACACATATATAGGCAGCTTTTGCTGAACTACTTTGGATACTGAGAATAAAGCTTTGGCACTTACAATACACAAATCTCCCAGCATTCTACACGGGAATATCATTGGAGTATGTTATAGGGCCATTTGATGTAAAATACTCCTAGAAGGGAAATTTCAGTAACAACAAACTGGATAGAAACATAATTTACAGGAATATATTACTGTCAGGCTACATGGCTTTTGGGTTCACTCCTCCAACAAGAGGTCCCACGTTCCATGTGTCACTTGTGGTGGTGGGTGCAAGACATTTAAAATGTGTGAGACGAATTCTATTGTTCCTGCTTAATGCTGGAGAACTGTCAACTCCATTTCAAGAGAGTCCTGGCACATGGAGTGTGACTCATGCTAAGAGAGTTGAAAATTATAACCTGTCAGTAGCACATTAGTCTTCATTTCCCAATTTATTTGTAGCATTTTCAGACTGCAAGGCATTTTTACAGCATACATATATTACTGTAGTTACATAAATGTCACATTTCATTCTAAAGCAAAGCTGGATGATAGATAGCCTGTCATTCTCCATTCCCCTAGAGAAAACAGATTGTGGAGTACGAGCTTACCAATATAATTTGAGATAGCAACCGAAGTGAGATAAAGAGTAGTTTAGCAAGTATCAGAATATTAACCTGGGAATCAAGAAGCACAGTTTTATTCCTAGAAGTCATGATGTAACCTTGAGTGTGTTAATTTTTTTATTATTCATCTTTCTTTTTGAAAAAGTTAGAATGATATTCGAATCTCATCTGTCTCATGGGGACGGTCTGAGACTGGAGACAAGGGAATCAGCATAGGTGCTCGAGGCCTCTGCCTATTTCCTTCTCTTAACCTGATATACCAAGTTTCTCTTTGGTGCTCCTACAACTCTTACTCCATGCCTTGTATCACAGTATTTTCTCAATGATAATATGCGTGGCTTTTATAATGATTTGTATTAATGAGCTTTGTTAATTCAGAGGGAAAAAGATAGATCCTAGCCACAGTTTATAAAGACTGTAGGGAAAAATAAATGCTAGAGTTAGCTGACACAGAAATCCAGTGAACTCTGATACCAGGGGGCTAATACATGGCCCAAGTTGTTCCAAAATAGTGTATTTGTCAACGTGGCCCGTGCCCCACATCTGGCGAGCCCTCTGCACTTACCGTTTCTGTGCACACCTACCATAATTCCCACCACCAAAACCTGCAACTCTCTGCCTACAGGTGTTCTCTGACCACAGGAGCCCACTCTTCTTCTGTTGGGCAGACCAGGAATGCCAGAGAACTCGTGCTCCTTGGGACAGCCTTTAACCAGTGACTGATGGGAGTTGGTGAATAAACACTCCAACTCTGGCCTGGTTTCTAAGCTAGAATCAGCTCCCAGATCCAGAGCTAATCAACTGAAGCCACTGAAGGCGCTTTCCCAGCAGCACCAGAGCAGGTAGAGAGGAGTCCCTAATCCTACCCCAAATGACTTAGAGCCATTTACCTATGTAACTGTTACCTATGTAACTGCACACTGAGGAGAAGGGAATGACCAGAGCCCTTGAGGACTGTGTGGTACAGCGTCTGAGCAAATCGCCATAAGGCCCCTCTTACAGAGCAGGAGTGAAGTGGGGATTGGATGGTAAACAGAAAGCTGGCCCAAGTCTGACTCTCAGAGGGTCATTTTCTCAGTTCCTAGGCACATAATTAAGATGATATCATTATCCCAGGTAAATTCCCATATTCGTTGAGGTCTAGGGAATAAGAATATGGATAAGCCTATGGGAAGGTAAATGCCACCACCAGAGAGGACAGTAAGGGTTCTGGCAAAATCAGTCATCATGGGCAGGTAAAGAAAGGAGTTCTAGAGTGCCAGAGGCCACTATCTTTGATAATTATAAGTAGATAGGATCACTGCTATATAATGGAGCAAGAAGGAACAGATCTGGAACCCAGAGAATTCTTTGGATCCATTCTTGATGCTGCCATGCTTTCTCGTAAACATAAATGAGCAATTGTAACAATTACAGCTTCATTGAATTACTAAGCAGGGGCCCAGGCCCCTCAGAAATGAAGGTGTGGTTTACCCAACTGTGTAAGTAACTCCCACGTGCTCAAGTGCTGGCTGAGAGTGAGAGGGATTTAGAATGGATGATGGAGGAAGGAGATGATAAATGTCTATTATGTCCTTGACATTTGCAATTGCAACAGTGGGGGCTATAGCTTGTCCACTAACTCTTTGTAACTGGCCATAGACTTGAAGAAATTGTATGAGACAGAGTGAAGTTGACATGAGGCATAAGTGGATGTGTGAGAGGCCAGGAACAGACTGTAGCAGAAACCACCAGAGCCTTGCCCCCATGCAACTGACACATTTTTGTGGCTCAATTTCCAAATGCCAATACTTCTAATGGCTTGCCTGAGGGCTCTCTCTGTCCTGGAGCTGATGGGAAGTGCCAGAAAATTAATCCACACCCACCCTGGCACACCTACCCACCAATGTCAAGGGGAACTGGTAGGTAAATACCCAGTTTCTCACTCCTTCAGTGGGATAACTCTGAGTCACATCTCTGAGTCACATCTACACTGTCACAGGACTCCTCAGAGGAATTAAATTCCTTTTGTCTACTGTGGTATCTCATTGATAACACATCCTCTTATGTCTGCTTTTCCTTTCATTTAATTTGCCAACTCCTCTACAGTGTTTTATCTGATCACCTTCCAAATAACTTGAATCCTTGTCTCTGGTTTACTTTTGAGGAGACAACTTGTTAGCGATGTATATTCTGTTATACAGTTGCAAAGGAAGACATATCTACTGGATAACATCTCTTCTGTAAATAAGCAAAGATCTGCTTCTCTCCCATGCACAAGCCCATTGTTTTCACCCCCTTAGGGGACCAAAGACAGCCAGTGCTTTTTCCTTTAGACCTCCGTGTCTCCTTAAAGACCTTGAAAAAAGGATGGGAATAGCTATGGAACTCTGAAACTCTTCACTACAGACAGAAATAATTTGGAAATGAATGCATACAGAAAGAAAAGGTTATGATCATAGGAGGCAATATTTATTCGGCATACCTGTATATGATCCTTTATAAAGTGCCTTGAATGCATTATTTCCTTTTATTCTCACAGCAACATTATGAAGTAGTTAGGATTGTTATCCCCACTTTACTGGTGAGAAAGCAGAAATATGGAATGTTCATATAGCTTGGAAGATTCAAGTCTGGGCATGGCTGCCTTGGAATTCCATGCATGCACTTTCCACTATGCTACATAGACTCCCTATAATAAAATAAAATAAAAGCCTTTATACATTTCCTAGGCTTGCAGCTTGGAGCACATACCAACTAGTGCAATCCCCAAAACTAGAACCATTAAAAAGCCCAAGAAAGAAAAATTATGAGCACAAGGAGGAAAATATCTTAATAAATGCAGTTTGTGCTTACCAGGACTCTAGTCATTATCTGCACTGCTGAACTGGCTGTAAAGGAAACAATCCAAGTTCATCCAACATGAAAAATAGCTGAAAGTATGAAAACATGGGGAACTTACAACAATGCTCTACTTCAAGTTTTCCTTTTAGCTGAAAATCTGCATACCTCAAAAACATAGGACAGAATTTTATTGTTGTTAACAACCATTTGATCAATAAATATGAGAGATGCCCTCACAAAAAAAAATATATATATATAGCATAAGGAATATAGTCAAAATATTGTAACAACTTGGTATGGTGATAGCTGGTACCTAGAATTATCATGTATATAAATGTTGAATCACTGTGTTGTACACCTGAAACTAATGTAATACTGTGTGTCAACTACCCTTCAATAAAAAATAATTATCTAAAAAAAAAAAACATAGGGATAAAAATAAAATGAGACACCAAAAGCATGATCCATAGAGGAAAGATTAGTAAGAAACTGAAAAATGGACTTCATCCAAGAAAAAAAACAAATATTTTTCTCTGTGAACTCTCTTGTGAAGGGGATGAAAAGACACGCTATAGACTATGAGAAAAGATTTGCAACCCAAATATCTAAAACTTGTATCTAGAATATATATAAAGAACACTAAAAACCCAACAGTAAAAAAATAAAATTTTAAATAAAAATTAGCAAATAAGGAAAAGACATGAACTGACAGTTCACCGAAGAGGATATACAGATGTCAAATAAGCACATGAAACAATGTCCAACTTCATTAGTCACTAGGTAAATGCAAATTAGAACCCCAATGTTCATTACATACCTATCAAAAGGGCTACAGTAAAAAATAGTGATAACCCAAAATGCTGACCAGACTTTGGAGAAATTAGATCACCCATACCAGGGGAGCTATAAAATAGTACAGCCACTCTGGAAGACTATGACAGCTTCTTACAAAAATAAACATGCTCCTACCATGATATCCAGCAATTACTCTTGGGCATTTATCCCACAGTAATGAAAACTCATGTTCACACAAAAGGCTGTACACAAATGTCCACAGAAACATTATTCATTATCTCCAGAAACTGGAAGCAATCCAAATGCCTTTCAACCAGTACATGGCTAAGCGAGCATCATGTGGTTAAACGAGCCCCATGATGGAATAGCAGTAATAAAGCTGAATGGATTTCAAGGAAATTATACTGAGTGAAAAAAATCTCAAATATTTATATACTGTATGAGTCCATTTATATTGCATATGAGTCCATTATCTTGAAATGACAAAATTATAGCGATGAAGAACAGATTAGTGGTTGCCATGAGCTAGGGAGGGGGGCAGGGAGGCAAGTTTAAGCCATAAAACAGTAGCATGAGTGCTCCTTGTGGTGCAGCTGTCCTGCATCCTAAATGTGGTGGTAGTCTCAACTATGTACACAGGTGATAAAACTAAACTAGAGACACAGTGCCTGTAGGACTGTTGAAATCCGAATCAGGTAAGCGGAATGTATCACTGCTAATTTCCTGGCTGTGATATCCCACTGTAATTATGAAAAATATTACCATTGCCAGAGCTGGGTGAGGGTATATGAAATCCCTCTGTAGTATTTCTTAAAGGCACATATGAATGCACAATAATCTCAAAATTAAAAGTTTAACAATTTTTTTAAATACAGTGGACCTGGATCATACAATATAGCAATTTTTATGTTTGCTTATATTGATTAAAATGTACTTTTATCTTCACAAGATGATGGTTAGGGAGGTTTATTTACATTTTTTATACCAAAGTTGGCTACTTACTTCTTTTAAGTAAAAAGAACATGGAGCTCTAGCAGTAAATTAAGATATATTTGAGGCTCCAAAATGAGCCCGGAGACCTTCATACCTCACACACCAACAGCGTAGTGGACACAGTTCCAAAGAGTTTCGTTGGAAGCGTCTTTGATGCAAAACTAATTGCCATAAGGCAATTGTGCTGTAAAAGGTAACATCACGAAAAATAAGACATTGGTTTAAAAGGATGTAATGAAACATGAAAAATGAATAACAAAATTACAACAACTTTATGTAAAATACTTGAATACATTCAAAGTGTATAGTGTAGATTCATGGCAACACTGTGCAAATAACTGATCTAATTTTGTGGACAAACCTAACTAAGCACTTGTCTTAAAACCTTTAATATTATCCTTTTTTCTTTTTTGGTTGTTGATTCATATCCTCTTTCAGGATGACACTTTTTTTCTCACTAAAAAAATTTGTTCTTGAGAGGGGCAGAAGATGGCGGCGTGAGTAGAGCAGCGGAAATCTCCTCCCAAAACAACATATATCTATGAAAATATAACAAAGACAACCCTTCCTAGAATAAAGACCAGAGGACACAGGACAATATCCAGACCACATCCGCACCTGAGAGAACCCAGCGCCTCGCGAAGGGGGTAAGATACAAGCCCCGGCCCCGTGGGAGTCGAGCGCCCCTCCCCCCCAGCTCCCGGAGGGAGAAGAGCAGGCAGAGCGGGAGGGAGACGGAGCCCAGGACTGCCAAGCACCCAGCCCCAGGCATCCGGGCCAGAGTGCAGGGCCCTGGATACTAGGAAAACAGGGCAGCAAGAACAGTGAGCAGGCACTGGAGGCTGGGCGACAGAGGGCATAAGAAAAGCGCGCGACCATTTCTTTTTTTTTTTGCTTTTTTGCTGTTTTGTTTTGGCGAGCGCTTTTTGGAAGTCTTAAAGGGATAGGGACCCCAATACTAGGGAAACAGGGCAGCAAGACCGGTGAGCAGAGGCCTGAGGCTGGCACCGGAGAATAAAGAAAAACGAACGACCACCTTTTTTTTTTTTTTTTTTTTTTAATTAAAAACTTTTTTTTTTTGTTTTAATTAAAAAAATTTTTTTTCTTTTTTTTTGGTGGGCGTTGTTTTGTTTTGGCGGGTGCTTTTTGAAAGTCTTAAAGGGGCAGGGCGGGTCACTTAATCCAGAGGTAGGGAATCCGGGATCTCTGGGCACCCTAACCCCTGGGCTGCAGGGAGCAGGGAGGCCCCTTACGGAGATAAATAGCCTCCCAGCCGCTCCTGCTCCAACGCGACTCCACCATTTTGGAGTAGCTGCCCGAGCCAGGCCACGCCCACAGCGACAGCGGAGATTAACTCCATAGCAGCCGGGCAGGAAGCAGAAACCCTGTCTGCGCGCAGCTGCGCAGCACAAGCCACTAGAGGCCGCTGTTCTCCCAGGAGAGGAGGGCCACAAACCAACAAGAAAGGAAGTCCTTCCAGCCGTCACTCGTCCCAGTTCTGCAGACTATTCCTATCACCATGAAAAGGCAAAGCTACAGGCAGACAAAGATCACAGAGACAACACCAGAGAAGGAGACAGACCTAACCAGTCTCCCTGAAAAAGAATTCAAAATAAGAATCATAAACATGCTGACAGAGATGCAGAGAAATACGCAAGAGAAATGGGATGAAGTCCGGAGGGAGATCACAGATGCCAGAAAGGAGATCGCAGAAATGAAACAAACTCAGGAAGGGTTTATAAGCAGAATGGATAGAATGCGAGAGGCCATTGATGGAATTGAAATCAGAGAACAGGAACGCATAGAAGCTGACATAGAGAGAGACAAAAGGATCTCCAGGAATGAAACAATATTAAGAGAACTGTGTGACCAATCCAAAAGGAACAATATCCGTATTATAGGGGTCCCAGAAGAAGAAGAGAAAGGAAAAGAGATGGAAAGTATCTTAGAAGAAATAATTGCTGAAAACTTCCCCACACTGGGGGAGGAAGTAATCGAACAGACCACGGAAATACACAGAACCCCCAACAGAAAGGATCCAAGAAGGGCAACACCAAGACACATAATAATTAAAATGGCAAAGATCAAGGACAAGGAAAGAGTGTTAAAGGCAGCTAGAGAGAAAAAGGTCACCTATAAAGGGAAACCCATCAGGCTAACGTCAGATTTCTCAACAGAAACCCTACAGGCCAGAAGAGAATGGCATGATATATTTAATACAATGAAACAGAAGGGCCTTGAACCAAGGATACTGTATCCAGCACGACTATCATTCAAATATGATGGTGGGATTAAACAATTCCCAGACAAACAAAAGCTGAGGGAATTTGCTTTCCACAAACCACCTCTACAGAACATCTTACAGGGACTGCTCTAGATGGGAGCCCTCCTAGAAAGACCACAGCACAAAACACCCAACATGTGAAGAATCGAGGAGGAGGAACAAGAAGGGAGAGAAGAAAAGAATCTCCAGACAGTGTATATAACAGCTCAATAAGCGAGCTAAGTTAGGCAGTAAGATACTAAAGATGCTAACCTTGAACCTTTGGTAACCACGAATTTAAAGCCTGCAATGGCAATAAGTACATATCTTTCAATAGTCACCCTAAATGTTAATGGGTTGAATGCACCAATCAAAAGACACAGAGTAACAGAATGGATTAAAAAGCAAGACCCATCTATATGCTGCTTACAAGAAACTCACCTCAAACCCAAAGACATGTACAGACTAAAAGTCAAGGGATGGAAAAACATATTTCAAGCAAACAACAGTGAGAAGAAAGCAGGGGTTGCAGTACTAATATCAGACAAAATAGACTTCAAAACAAAGAAAGTAACAAGAGATAAAGAAGGACACTACATAATGATAAAGGGCTCAGTCAAACAAGAGGATATAACCATTCTAAATATATATGCACCCAACACAGGAGCACCAGCATATGTGAAACAAATACTAACAGAACTAAAGGGGGAAATAGACTGCAATGCATTCATTCTAGGAGACTTCAACACACCACTCACCCCAAAGGATAGATCCACTGGGCAGAAAATAAGTAACGACACGGAAGCACTGAACAACACAGTAGAGCAGATGGACCTAATAGACATCTATAGAACTCTACATCCAAAAGCAACAGGATATACATTCTTCTCAAGTGCACATGGAACATTCTCCAGAATAGACCACATACTAGGCCACAAAAAGAGCCTCAGAAAATTCCAAAAGATTGAAATCCTACCAACCAACTTTTCAGACCACAAAGGCATAAAACTAGAAATAAACTGTACAAAGAAAGCAAAGAGGCTCACAAACACATTGAGGCTTAACAACACGCTCCTGAATAATCAATGGATCAATGACCAAATCAAAATGGAGATCCAGCAATATATGGAAACAAATGACAACAACAACACTAAGCCCCAACTTGTGTGGGACAGAGCAAAAGCAGTCTTAAGAGGAAAGTATATAGCAATCCAAGTATATTTAAAAAAGGAAGAGCAATCCCAAATGAATGGTCTAATGTCACAATTATCGAAATTGGAAAAAGAAGAACAGATGAGGCCTAAGGTCAGCAGAAGGAGGGACATAATAAAGATCAGAGAAGAAATAAATAAAATTGAGAAGAATAAAACAATAGCAAAAATCAATGAAACCAAGAGCTGGTTCTTCCAGAAAATAAACAAAATAGATAAGCCTCTAGCCAGACTTATTAAGAAGAAAAGAGAGTCAACAGAAATCAACAGTATCAGAAACGAGAAAGGAAAAATCACGACGGACCCCACGGAAATGCAAAGAATTATTGGAGAATACTATGAAAACCTATATGCTAACAAGCTGGGAAACCTAGGAGAAATGGACAACTTCCTAGAAAAATATAATCTTCCAAGATTGACCCAGGAAGAAACAGAAAATCTAAACAGACCAATTACCAGCAACGAAATTGAAGCGGTAATCAAAAAACTACCAAAGAACAAAACCCCCGGGCCAGATGGATTTAACTCGGAATTTTATCAGACATACAGGGAAGACATAATACCCATTCTCCTTAAAGTTTTCCAAAAAATAGAGGAGAAGGGGATACTCCCAAACTCATTCTATGAAGCTAACATCACCCTAATACCAAAACCAGGCAAAGACCCCACCAAAAAAGAAAACTACAGACCAATATCCCTGATGAACGTAGATGCAAAAATACTCAACAAAATATTAGCAAACCGAATTCAAAAATACATCAAAAGGATCATACACCATGACCAAGTGGGATTCATCCCAGGGATGCAAGGATGGTACAACATTCGAAAGTCCATCAACATCATCCACCACATCAACTAAAAGAAAGACAAAAACCACATGATCATCTCCATAGATGCTGAAAAAGCATTTGACAAAGTTCAACATCCATTCATGTTAAAAACTCTCAGCAAAATGGGAATAGAGGGCAAGTACCTCAACATAATAAAGGCCATCTATGATAAACCCACAGCCAACATTATATTGAACAGCGAGAAGCTGAAAGCATTTCCTCTGAGATCGGGAACTAGACAGGGATGCCCACTCTCTCCACTGTTATTTAACATAGTACTGGAGGTCCTAGCCACAGCAATCAGACAAAATAAAGAAATACAAGGAATCCAGATTGGTAAAGAAGAAGTTAAACTGTCACTATTTGCAGATGACATGATACTGTACATAAAAAACCCTAAAGACTCCACCCCAAAACTACTAGAACTGATATCGGAATACAGTAAAGTTGCAGGATACAAAATCAACATACGGAAATCTGTGGCTTTCCTATATACTAACAATGAACCAACAGAAAGAGAAATCAGGAAAACAACTCCATTCACAATTGCATCAAAAAAAATAAAATACCTAGGAATAAACCTAACCAAAGAAGTGAAAGACTTATACTCTGAAAACTACAAGTCACTCTTAAGAGAAATTAAAGGGGACACTAACAGATGGAAACTCATCCCATGCTCGTGGCTAGGAAGAATTAATATCGTTAAAATGGATATCCTGCCCAAAGCAATATACAGATTTGATGCAATCCCTATGAAACTACCAGCAACATTCTTCAATGAACTGGAACAAATAATTCAAAAATTCATATGGAAACACAAAAGACCCCGAATAGCCAAAGCAATCCTGAGAAAGAAGAATAAAGTAGGGGGGATCTCACTCCCCAACTTCAAGCTCTACTATAAAGCCATAGTAATCAAGACAATTTGGTACTGGCACAAGAGCAGAGCCACAGACCAATGGAACAGACTAGAGAATCCAGACATTAACCCAGACATATATGGTCAATTAATATTTGATAAAGGAGCCATGGACATACAATGGCGAAATGACAGTCTCTTCAACAGGTGGTGCTGGCAAAACTGGACAGCTACATGTAGGAGAATGAAACTGGACCATTGTCTAACCCCATATACAAAAGTAAACTCAAAATGGATCAAAGACCTGAATGTAAGCCATGAAACCATTAAACTCTTGGAAGAAAACATAGGCAAAAACCTCTTAGACATAAACATGAGTGACCTCTTCTTGAACATATCTCCCCGGGCAAGGAAAACAACAGCAAAAATGAGTAAGTGGGACTATATTAAGCTGAAAAGCTTCTGTACAGCAAAAGACACCATCAATAGAACAAGAAGGATCCCTACAGTATGGGAGAATATATTTGAAAATGACACATCCGATAAAGGCTTGACGTCCAGAATATATAAGGAGCTCACACGCCTCAACAAACAAAAAACAAATAACCCAATTAAAAAATGGGCAGAAGAACTGAACACACAGTTCTCCAAAAAAGAAATACAGATGGCCAACAGACACATGAAAAGATGCTCCACATCGCTAATTATCAGAGAAATGCAAATTAAAACTACAATGAGGTATCACCTCACACCAGTAAGGATGGCTGCCATCCAAAAGACAAACAACAACAAATGTTGGCGAGGCTGTGGAGAAAGGGGAACCCTCCTACACTGCTGGTGGGAATGTAAGTTAGTTCAACCATTGTGGAAAGCAGTATGGAGGTATATCAAAATGCTCAAAACAGACTTACCATTTGACCCAGGAATTGCACTCCTAGGAATTTACCCTAAGAACGCAGCAATCAAGTTTGAGAAAGACAGATGCACCCCTATGTTTATTGCAGCACTATTTACAATAGCCAAGAATTGGAAGCAACCTAAATGTCCATCAATAGATGAATGGATAAAGAAGAAGTGGTACATATACACAATGGAATACTACTCAGCCATAAGAAAAGGGCAAATCCAATCATTTGCAGCAACATGGATGGAGCTGGAGGGTATTATGCTCAGTGAAACAAGCCAAGCGGAGAAAGAGAAATACCAAATGATTTCACTTATCTGTGGAATATAAGAACAAAGGAAAAACTGAAGGAACAAAACAGCAGCAGAATCACAGAACTCAAGAATGGACTAACAGGTACCAAAGGGAAAGGGACTGGGGAGGATGGGTGGGTAGGGAGGGATAAGGGGGGGAGAAGTAGGGGGGTATTAAGATTAACATACATGGGGGGGTAGGAGAAAAGGGAGGGCTGTAAAACACAGAGAAGGCAAGTAGTGACTCTACAACATTTTGCTATGCTGATGGACAGTGACTGTAAAGGGGTTTATAGGGGAGACCTGGTATAGGGGAGAGCCTAGTAAACATAATATTCATCATGTAAGTATAGATTAGTGATACCAAAAACAAAGCAAAAAAAAAAAAAAAAGGGCAGTTCCTGTGTGTTAACCTCCAACGAGTTCTACACAAGGGTATAAAGGGCATATAAAAGTGTAGGCAAAGGGTCTGTTTGTGTTTATACAGAGGATCAAAGCCTAATTGGGCTACCCCGAAAATGAACTAAGATACGATATGAAAAAGAACTTCCAACATCTGCACTCTCTGGAAGACTCATGCCAGAAGATGATCATCAAAAAACCCCAACAAAGATCCACGCACTGCTACAGCTGTAGATGCACTCATCCCACCAGTTCCTGGACTTGCCATGGGAATGAGGAAGGAGATATCTAAGCTGGCCTGTGCATACAGTAAAACAACAAAATTGGACTGGATCTATACTGTTGGAACTCAACCAAGAATTTGGAGAAGTGCAAATTGTAGCGCTCCAAAGTCTTACAACTACAAACTATTTATTGTTAAAAGAACATATGGCATGTGAACAGTCCCCAGGAATGGGTTGTTTTAATTTGTCTGATTTCTCTCAGACTGTTCAAGTTCATTTGGACAATATCCACCATATCATAGATAAGTTTTCACAAATGCCTAAGGTGCCTAACTGGTTTTCTTGGTTTCACTGCAGATGGCTGGTAATTACAGATATGCTTTGGTTATGTAACTATACTCCTATTATGTTAATGTGTGTGTGCAATTTAAGTAGTAGCTTAAAACCTATACATGCTGAAGTTACTCTACAAGAAGATATATCAAAGAAATAATCAATCTTCCCATGTTTTCTTCCGCCTGCTACTTCTATAGCTTTTCTTCTTCCTTCCTAATTACAACCCTTAAATAGAATTTGTGCCTCATATCAAATTTACCGAGTATCATAATTCTTCCAAGTGGTAAAGATACCTCAAGACAAATGCTGGGCATAGAAGCCACAGGGCATAAATATGCAAAGAAGTAAAAAGCTAACTTTTTCAAACAATAAGGCTTCTCTCTCACTTACCAACTTCACATTTCCCTGTATGGCCCCGGAAGATGACTGGTTAGCCAGAGACGGGTAAGATTCCTCAAGGGAGGAACAACCTAAGACAGGCACAGTCGCAGGGGGGCCATCAGGTGAGAAATTGGGGATCAACAGAGGTGAGGCTTAGAACCTCACCCCCCCGTTCTGAGAGAAATCTTCTGCATACGTGGATGTTTTATTGCCCTGGTCTAGCTTGGATTAACACATAGTCTACAGGCACACACCTGATCATCTACATTTGCTCTCTTACAACACTAAACTCTGTTTTCTACCTTTATCTTGTATCTACCTACCACTTCAGCATTTTATTAAAAATAATAATAATAAAGAGAGAAATGTGGTATCCACATATAAATCAAGTATAAAAACCAAATCAGTATTCATATTTGAACTGACTGTTTATAGTTCATAATGCATGAGCAAAACCGAAAGTTTCTGTGATGACTGCCCTTGTACTGTTCACTATGTAACTTATTCATTATGTAAGAATTTGTTCTACATGTAAGAACTTGTTTGTTATGCCTCAGAAGATTGGAGACTGACAAAAATTAGGCTTGGGGTGGAATAATGATTGTGCATTGAGCATTGACTCCCCTATACAGAATTTTATTGTCGTTAACAACCATTTGATCAATAAATATGAGAGATGCCCTCACAAAAAAAAAAAAAAAAAAGGACAGACTTCCAATGGTAATATAAATTAGTAACCGGGATGTAATGTATAGCATAAGGAATATAGTCAAGATATTGTAACAGCCTGGTAGGGTGATAGCTGGAACCTAGAATTATGTATATAAATGTTCTACCACTGTGTTGTACACTTGAAACTCATGTAATGTAATACTGTGTGTCAACTACCCTTCAATAAAAAATAATTATTAAAAAAAAAAAAAAAAAAAAAAAAAAAAAAAGAACATATGGCATGTGAACAGTCCCCAGGAATGGGTTGTTTTAATTTGTCTGATTTCTCTCAGACTGTTCAAGTTCAGTTGGACAATATCCACCATATCATAGATAAGTTTTCACAAATGCCTAAGGTGCCTTAATGGTTTTCTTGGTTTCACTGGAGATGGCTGGTAATTACAGATATGCTTTGGTTATGTAACTACACTCCTATTATGTTAATCTGTGTGCGCAATTTAAGTAGTAGCTTAAAACCTATATATGCTGAAGTTACTCTACAAGAAGATATGTCAAAGAAATAATCAATCTTCCCAAGTTTTCTTCCGTCTGCTACTTCTATAGATTTTCTTCTTCCTTCCTAATTACAACCCTTAAATAGAATTCGTGCCTCATATCAAATTTACCGAGTATCATAACTCCTCCAAGTGGTAAAGATACCTCAAGACAAATGCTGGGCATAGAAGCTACAGGGCATAAATATGCAAAGAAGTAAAAAGCTAACCTTTTCAAACAATAAGGCTTCCCTCTCACTTACCAACTTCACATTTACCTGTATGGCCCCGGAAGATGACTGGTTAGCCAGAGACGGGTAAGATTCCTCAAGGGAGGAACAACCTAAGACAGGCACAGTCGCAGGGGGGCCATCAGGTGAGAAATTGGGGATCAACAGAGGTGAGGCTTAGAACCTCACCCCCCCTGTTCTGAGAGAAATCTTCTGCATACGTGGATGTTTTATTGCCCTTGTCTAGCTTGGATTAACACATAGTCTACAGGCACACACCTGATCATCTACATTTGCTCTCTTACAACACTAAACTATGTTTTCTACCTTTATCTTGTATCTACCTACCACTTCAGCATTTTATTAAAAATAATAATAATAAAGAGAGAAATGTGGTATCCACATATAAATCAAGTATAAAAACCAAATGAGTATTCATATTTGAACTGACTGTTTAGAGTTCATAATGCATGAGCAAAACCGAAAGTTTCTGTGATGACTGCCCTTGTACTGTTCACTATGTAACTTATTCATTATGTAAGAATTTGTTCTTCATGTAAGAACTTGTTTGTTATGCCTCAGAAGATTGGAGACTGACGAAAATTAGGCTTGGGGTGGATTAATGATTGTGCATTGAGCATTGACTCCCCTATACAGAATTTTATTGTCGTTAACAACCATTTGATCAATAAATATGAGAGATGCCCTCACAAAAAAAAAAAAAAAAAAAAAGGACAGACTTCCAATGGTAAAATAAATAAGTAACCAGGATGTAATGTATAGCATAAGGAATATAGTCAAGATATTGTAACAGCTTGGTAGGGTGATAGCTGAAACCTAGAATTATGTATATAAATGTTCTACCACTGTGTTGTACACTTGAAACTAATGTAATGTAATACTATGCGTCAACTACCCTTCAATAAAAAATAATTATTTAAAAAAAAAAATTTGTTCTTTCATTAAGAGCAGTATCAGTTTTCATATTCCGGTTCCAATATGCAGAGTTGTAACTGAGCTTTGCATTGCATTCTGAAGCCTTTTACACCATTCCTAGCCTACTGCCATACATCCCTAGATAGGCATTCCACAGTTCTTTGGGAATTGTGGGTTCAAACTCTGTGCCACTTATAGACCACTATATGGGCCAAGATTTATAGAGGGTAAAAATGGAAATAGTGTGTGAATGGAGAAATGAAAACAAACTGTCGAACAGTTGATGAAACCAAGTCACTGAGTTGTGTTTTTTTTATCTTTTTTTTAAAGCCAATTAGTTATGTAGCAAAAATGCTTGCAGCAAAAAAGTCTGCAGAAAAGGTATTTAAAGCAAAAATACTGGATGTGGTGGAAATGATCCTCTCACGGTAGTTAGCAGCCCTACATTGTAGGTCTGCTTTTGCCTCTGTCTAGCATAGGCCAGGTTCGGCCTTATATGCAACACAAATATAATTTCCTTTAAAACATCAATATTTGGAATGTCTCTTCTTACTGAATATTCTTAAAGAATCTTATTTAACTTATAGCAGGCAAGAATAATTTTTCTCATATTACTCCTATTGAGTTCATATACCAAGACCCAATCTTTTTTTAACAAGTGGGTGGAAGACCTCAATCATACTAATAACAATTTAGACATCTGTTCAAATAGCAAACGTCCCCAAGACAGAAACTCTCAAACCTCATAGCAGACTTCATCCCTTATATACACTGCTGATATCATAGTACAGCACACTCTTCCCAAGAACTCACTCCTCTTCAGCCAAAATAAAACTCGAATTCATTCCAAATGACTGCGTCAGTAGAGAAACATTTGTTAGTTGTATGCATTGATCTAACTCTACCTTCCAACAAGAACATAGCATAGTTAAAATAGCCAAAGAAGCACGCGCTGATATGCTCTCAGAATTTGTCTTTGTCTTTGGTTTAAATCTGAACAAAAATGTTATGAGGTTTAAAAATGCCAAACTGTGACTTTATCTTGCAATTAATGTTGCTGTGTTTATGTTCAAGTACATATCCAACTGATACTATTTTTTTCTCTCTCGAATGTTGTCACAATATTGGAATGTCTGGGGACACCTTATAATGTGGGGACCCCTACCCCAATACATCTTATTTATGATTGTAAATCAGGTAGGCTGTAAAGAATCTTTGGAAAAAGGGATGCTCATCCCCAACAAATACAGGCATTGAAAAGAGAATCTCTTTGCATTGTTGTTCCAAGAGAAGGTTTTAATGAAACAGTTTGTAGCAAATATTCTTTAAGGTAAGAAAAGC